>NC_044984.1:26146152-26206183 GCF_008728515.1 Papio anubis
AACTCATCAAGTTAGACCTAAAGTAAATAACTACTTGCTTGACTCAATTAGACATATTTTTCTATTTGCCTTCTTAAATCTGGAGCCTCATAAAGGAAGTAATTCTCCATTATTAGTATCTGTGTTCACACATTATAATATCTCACAATCAAAACAGAAAATTCAGCCTCAGTAACTAAACAAATATGTCATAGTCTACAGTTTTCTTTCAATCACAGGAGATACACTTCTGAATTTTAAAAGAAATTTGTTCATTTCCAGAAGCCTACACCTATACTAATAAATTCATTCTTATAGATTTAATGTCCCTTCATGGTAACAGGTTACCAGTGTTGGTATTTGATCACATTCAGTGTCTGATCATATGAAACAAACAGGCAGGAGCAATTAGTAGTAAAGAAATAACCTGCATCCTACAAGAAACCAAGGGATCTCCCTAACCCAGGCAAAATGATCATTGGAACTGCAAATGCCCAGTTGCACTAATGAAAAGGTTAGTATCCATCTTAAAGTACAGGGCTTCTCAAGTTGGCCATCATTAAACATGAATGGAACAATAATTATATATATGTATATTATATATCTCTATATTAATAATAACAGATATATAATTATTTCCAAAAATTTTTGAATTTAAGTTTTTCTAAAATATTCCAGAAGCTTCTCTTTAGTCTGGGAAATGTTTGTACTCTTTTGTCACAAGAAGTGAACTATGTATGGGTGGTTTGTAACTTCATTCCCCTTGTAACTGAACCCAATTCTCTTTCCCTTATTGCAAAGGGATCGTGTTAAACATTTTCCCTCTATTCTCTTCTCTATGCTCTACTCTTCAGTATTGCCTTTCTGACTAGCCTTTTTCCAGGCGTATTCATAAGCCCTCAGCATACATTAGTTCATAAGATCCTTACAATCCTAAGTGGCAGTAACCATCATCCCCATTTTACAGATGAGAAAAGCAAGACACAGAACTTCAGACATTTTCACAAGGTCATACAAGCTTTGAAGAGTTAGGGCCAACATTAAAATTCAGGTCTGCTGTTACTACAGCCTGCATTTGAAACTGCCTAGATGCAGTCCTGCCTTATCATTAACTGCTTCCTTTTTTTAAACTTCACAATCTCTTTTATTGTTATTTGGGCAGTTTTCCCATGTTCAATATGAAGGGGGAATTTGCTAGGATTCTGTGTTCCTTAAATTCTAGGACGCCATCAATTTTAATTTTGTATTGTGGTAAAATATATATGTAAAATTTACCATTTTAACCCTTCTAAAGTGTATAGCTCAGTGGTAGTAAGTACCACTTACTACCACCGAAGTAAGTGGTAGTAGTGGTGATGGTGCAGCCATCACCATCATCCATCTAAATAAACTCTTTTCATCTTGCAAAACTGAAATTCTATGTGCAATAAGTATTATCTTCCCATTCCCTGCTCCCCTCAGCTCCTGGCAGTCACCAATGTACTTTCTGTCTCTAAAATGGACTATTCTGAGTATCTCAATAAAAAAAAAAAAGGAAAGAAGGGAGAGAGAAAGGGAGGATGGATCTGAGCTAAAATGTATACATATCTGCATTTTAGGATCATAAAACACATCCCAACTTCTGAAATATTAAATTGGAAAAATCTAATATTATCAGCCAATCACTAATTATAAGCATATAATCTTCCACTTGTTGGATTCCCAATGCTGGCCCAAGTTGCTTTTTGGTTCTGAAATAAAGTCTAACATGGTAGGTGTGTGGTGACAACTCAATTTCACTCCTATGCTTTTATGGTTCCAAACAGCCAGTCCTGCTCTTTTTGCCTTTTGCTGTCTTTCTTCTTTCATCCTGTCATTCTCTGTGTGCTCGAGAAAACACACGTAATTTGAAAGGTTGGGGTCAAGGTGAGGAATTCTTATAAATAAGTTAGATGGATATAAATAAATTTAGCAACAGCAACAAAAGTCTCTTATCTCTCTGGATCCACATCTAGTTTATTTTGTTATGTTACTTTTAGGATAAAAACTGAATCTTCATTAGTTCTGTAAAATATTTGTCATTTTATGGATTCTTATGGTTAAAACGTCAAATAATAAGATAGAACGCAACTGAAAACATTGGTCAACAAGACATTACCCATCCAAGGAATAAATTTAAAACAACTTCCATTCATTTAAACGTGTATTCCACTTTATCATCCATGGAGCATCATTCATTATAAACACAACTACTGAGCCAGGCATTCTTCTAAGCACTAGGGATACAGGAACTTTTTAAAACTAAGGGCAAAAATCAGATTCATGATGCTTACATTCCAGTTGAAAAGACAGAAAATAAATGATATAAACATTACAAATACATTGTACATAAGAAAGTGGTGAATGCTAAGAACAAAATAAAGCAGGGAGATGTAAGACAAAGAATAAATGGGTATAATTTTAGTTAGGGTGGTGACGCACAGCCTCACTGAGAGCAGGACTTTTGAGTAAATACCAGAAGAATATGAGGGAGCTAGCCATACAAACATCTGGGGAAAGAGCTTTCCAGGCAGAGTGAAAAGCCAGTGCCTGAAAAAGCCAGTGCCTGGAAAAGCCAGTGCAAAGGCTCAGAGGCCAGTGTACCTGGCATGTCTAAGAATCAGTGAAATAGCCAATGTGCTTGGCGTGGAGTGAATAAGGAGATGTGTGATGAGAGATGAGGTCAGAAAGTCATGGGAAGCAAATCCTACGAGGCCTCGCAGCCCACAGAAAGCACTGTGGTTTTTACTCTGAGTAAGATGTGATGTCATTGGCAGTTTCTGAAAAAAGGAGTGAGTGTCATGATCTAACTTATATTCAGATGTAATCATCATTACTTTTTATCATTTCTCGACATACTTTCACAGAACAAATTAAGCACATGTTAATGGAAATGTTTTAGACACATGTCAAAAATTGAACTACAGGTATGCTTAGGCTACTATTGCCATTGGTGGCCTCTGGGTGTGGGATAGAAATAGATTCTTCTAACAATAGTAAAGTCCCTTTCTACTGCATGCTAAATGGTCAGAAGAACATGGAGTAAAGAAGGGGTGAGATAGGACATTGAAATAGACTAAGGAATATGCCAGGAAACATCAATTTCAGAGCATGAAGCAATCCCCAAAGAAATCAGCAAACCTGGACCTTTAAATCTCTGGAGGAGAAATTTGCAGAGGAAATATAAAGTATAATAGTAAGGCATTATGTATTTTAACAAGTAAAATATCTCCAATGGTCAAGTGTGTGTAGCTGCACACCCGCTAAAGGATGGATTCTACTATTTGCACTCAGAAACTCAGAGGTAAACCAGGTGAGAACACACAGTATTCAGCACAGGACTGGCTGGGAGCTCTAGTATTTGTGTCACATCCTATGAAAATGTTTTAACTGTAGGATGTACTCTTAAGGTTCCCAAAGCAAGCAGTTTTCATGTCTACCACAGATCCAAAAGTAGATCAGGATTCTTTCATACAATTCTCATTAGTTTTTATATAAACACAGTTAACTCATAAGTGTATTAGTGCATCTTACTGAAAATTGAATATCCTTTAAGCACAAAATATCTCCTTTCCTCTGTCCTCCACTGAATCTGCTTTTGTGACACTCTTTAGATTTTATGTGTTCATCACAGATTAAAACCATGGTATTTACTGCTGTACCCAGACAAAGGGTAGCTCTGCCACATCACCAATTTTTGAGAAGGATGCCTAGAAAGAGACCTCGTTGTTTAGTGGGTAACACTATTAACCCATTTATGCTGGAGGTTGCGAATTTTTCTGTGAAAAATTAGAACTTGGCAATGACCTTGAGCAGTAGGATATAAATAACTCCCACAAGCTTAGCGTTCCAATAATGGAACACTATGTGTAAATGGGTTAAAGGCCCAAATCCACAATTTAATTCGAGAACTGGAACTGAAAAGATTGAAATAAACCACCAGGTGGCACTTCAGGTCAAATACTGCTGGAAACCGCTGTGACTTTTTGAATGTCTTTCATTATGCTTTCCACTTAGCATTGCCATTGGGTCCTTTATAATGAATAACCCAATATAACTGAGAAATCATCTACGTGCAAGATTCTTTCCCTTATAGGACTATTTGATTTAAGCCACACTAGGTCACTCAAGCACAATCTAAAAGCCAGTCTGTTTTCATGGGCAGAATCAGGTGCCCTGTTGTTGGTATTTATAAAATGTACACTAATAGCACTTTTTAAAAAGTTATCCTTAGAGTCAAAAGAAAGTTAAGATATCTTAAGGAATACAATAGAGCACATCTGCTGCCCTATACTTTTTTTTTGTTCTAATCAGCTACTCTATGTTCTAAATTTTGGAATAAGCAACAAAAGATTCTTAATACAGAATTTACAACAGGCAGACACCTACCATTTGACTCTGAAGCCATTCAATAAGCATTTCTGCTGTTGAATCTGGGATCTGTCATCTCAAGCCTTCTTTCTCATCTGTTTCCATCATCTCTAACAATCCACGCAGGTCTTCCACAAGGTGCAGAGCTCGCAAACTTCCCATGAATGGAGAGGTGGGAGATTGCCAATCGAAAATCCCATTGGAATATTCCAGGGCCTTAGAACCTAAGTTAAACAAAATCACAGAGAGAGCAATGGGATTTATGTTAGATAAAAATATCAAAGCCAAAGGTGGTAAACCAGTCTAGTCACAGTAAGGAACAATCAAAAGAAACAGAAAAAAGAGAATTCAATCACATAAATCTCTCCAAGTCAGATTTACATGGTGCAAGAATTAAAACCATGTAGTTGATGGTAAATATCCATGGTGCAATTCCTAACAAGGAGGCCAATCAAGGGGTATAGAAAGAAAAAGAGCCTGGTGGGCTTTGGTGTGAGGTGTGCTGGCATCGTGGAGATCATGGATAAGAAAGTGGAAGATCAGAAAATACAAATATTAGAACTGGTTCATTCTGGACCAATATTGGACCAAATGATTTCTGGCTTAGAAAAACTGTGGATGAAGGGTTATGAAATGAACCCAGATAAAGGTTATTAGAGTAAATTCCAAGGAAAGATAATGAGCTCAATGTGTTAAATTATTATGCTGACGTGCCTATAGGACTTTTCCAGAGAGATATCTGGTTGGAAATTAGAGACAGGGACTGGAAGCTTAGCAAAGAATTGGGAAGGTAAATAGATGTGAACAAGCTGGGTGCAGTGGCGCATGCCTGTGATTGCAGGTACTTGAGGTGGGAAGATTGCTTGAGCCCAGCATTTCAAGGTTGCACTATGCATGTTATTCACAGGCAATCATGCCTGTAAATAGCCACTGCACTCCAGCTTGAGCAACAGAGCAAGACCTCCTCTCTTAAAAAAAAATAGATATGAGAGTCATTGGTAGAAAGTGAATTTTGAATTCAGGAAAACAGATCAGAACATTCATGGTTACTGGATAGAGCAGTGTCTCTCAAAGTATGGTCCACAGACCACCTACACCAGAACCACCTGAGATGCAGATTCTTTATCCTTGATTAGAAACCTCGGATGGAACTTGAATTTTTGATATTTTAAAATAATGTTTGAGAATAATGCTGGCAGAAAATGGAGAAGAGGAACAAAAACGAAATTACAGGGAAGCAAAAGACATAGGGCTAAAAAATGAAAATCAAGTAAAAAGATAATATGAAAGTTGTAGTGAAAAAGTGAAGTGAGCAGAGTAAATGTTGTGATTCTGTCTTTCACAGGATGCAGATCACCTGCTATGATACCATCCATCTGCTCCAATGCCGCAGCCAACATATCGCTTGCACCACTCCTCATTTTCTTATTTGTCAGGGGCAAATTCCAACCTAGATCTGGAAAAAAAAAATGATGTTATTATTACATCCATTAAATGACACAGGCTTGCTAGTGGGTTTCCTAATTCTCCTTCAAGTGTTAACTCTGTTGTGTAGTCAAACATGGAGCAAAAACTTCAGTAGTGGAATTGTAAGCTGTGGCCAATCACCTACTCAGTGCAAGGCCACATGTGATACCTGTATCAGTTAATAAAGAAGATTCCATTCTTGCACTTGAGGTGTTTAAAATCCACTAGCATGGTTTCCATGCTGTTCTCTAGAACTCTAGGCCTCTGTAAAGGGCAACAGGGATGGCCATGGAAGCTTGCTGAGGGCCATGACAAGCACTGGCCAGACAAGACTCCTTTCTCCCTTTACCAGCCTCACCCAATCTCTGTTCTCTTAATTTCGTTTTTTTTTCTTTCTGTATAAGGGCTTAAGATTTGGCTAAGAAAAGGATTCACTAACACATATACTACATGTATGTATACACACACACAAACACACACATACACCCCTACTGATATTAAACCTTTTGTAATGGAGCCATAGCTATCACATACTAAGTGCCTATAGTGGTTCCTACACATTTACGTAAATTATCCATAATCCTTAGTCAACAGCTTTATAAAATGTGTAAATTCATCTCCACTTTATAAATGGGGATCAAAGACGTTTGATTTTTGCATGGAAACACAGCAAAGTAAATATAGTCAAGCTAACCTAGGTTAGCAACTTCCACTATAATATATAATTTCTGTTTACCTGATCCTATGTGAATATGAACTGATGCTGAAATTGTGTCACAATCTACTCATTGGTTTACTAGTTAAAAATTATATTGAGATAATGCTTGCAAAAAATTTGGTCATTGACAGAAAAAAGTCAAGATAATGTGATTTTCAACATTCACTAACGCATTTCAGGTACCAGACTAAGCACCCAAATAAAGCTCTTACTATGTTATATATACTGTGATAGAGCAAATACCTGGGAAATAAAGGGCATATTCTCTTTCACAGAAACCTTTGCCCTCTGTTTCCAAGCAGCCAAATCTCACCACTTTATTTTCACAAATATATGTATAGTTCTGGTATAAGCTTCTTGGATTAGTTCCCAATTTTGCATTCATTCTACCATAATGCCATATAATTGTTGTAAAATATTATTTTGATTTAAAATCATTTCACCTAAGGATTTTCTAGAACTTTACTCACTTCCAAAGGTGAAAAATATCACCACCATTTATTGTGGAACTACTACAGCATGAGAATCCTCAAGGTATGTATCTACAGTTACTCAGAAAACAAGGAATCAACAAGTTAGTTTATGAACCTAGGTCATTCTAAAAAATTTACTCACACACTCAGCCAGTGCACCATCCAAAGAAATAGGACACACATTTAATAACCACACTCCAGTATGGGAAACTCAAAACATGAAAACTGAGAGCATAAGGGATTAAGCTGAATTACATAATTAAGTGGCTTGCATTCTCTTTCATTTAAAAAGTATTTTTGTGCTCCATTCCAAGATGGCTGAATAGAAACGGCTCTGGTCTACAGCTCCCAGCGTGATTGATGCAGAAGAGGGGTGATTTCTGCATTTCCAACTGAAGTACCTGGTTCATCTCATTAGGACTGGTTGGACAGTGGGTGCAGCCCACAGAGGGTGAGCCGAAGCAGGACGGGGCATCATCTCACCCAGAAAGGGCAAGGGGTTGGGGGATTTCCCTTTCCTAGCCAAGGGAAGCTGTGACAGACTGTACCTGGAAAAACGGGACACTCTTGCCCAAATACTGTGCTTTTCCCATGGTCTTAGCAACTGGCAGACCAGGAGATCCTCTCCCGTGCCTGGATTGGTGGGTCCCACACCCACAGAACCTTGCTCACTGCTAGCAGCAGTCTGAGATTGACATGCAAGGCTGCAGCCTGACTGGGGGAGGGGTGTCCGCCATTGCTGAGGCTTGAGTAGGTAAACAAAGCGACCAGGAAGCTCAAACTCAGTGGAGCCCACTGCAGCACAGCAAGGCCTACTGCCTGTATAGTCTCCACCTCTGGGGACAGGGCATAGCTGAACAAAGGCAGCAGAAACTTCTGCAGACTTAAACTTCCCATCTGACAGCTCTGAAGAGAGCAGGGGTTCTCCCAGCATGGTGATTGAGCTCTGAGAATGGACAGACTGCCTCCTCAAGTGGGTCGCTGACTCCTGTGTAGCCTAACTGGGAGACACCTCCAAGCAGGGGCCAACAGACACCTCATACAGGTGGGTGCCCCTCTGGGATGAAGCTTCCAGAGGAAGGATCAGGCAGCAATATTTTCTGTTCTGGAATATTTGCTGTTGTGCAGCCTCCACTGGTGATACCCAGGCAAACAAGGTCTGGAGTGGACCTCCAGCAAACTCCAACAGACCTACAGCTGAGGGACATGACTCTTAGAAGGAAAACTAACAAACAGAAAGGAATAGCATCAACATCAACAAAAAGGACATCTAAACCAAACTCCATCTGTAGGTCACCAACATGAAAGACCAAAGGTAGATAAAACCACAAAGATGGGGAGAAACCAAGGCAGAAAAGCTGAAAATTCTAAAAACCAGACTGCCTTTTCTCCTCCAAAGGATCACAGCTCCTCACCAGCAATGGAACAAAGCTAGATGGAGAATGACTTTGATGAGTTGACAGAAGTAAACTTCAGAAGGTTGGTAATAACATATTTCTCTGAGCTAAAGGAGCATGTTCTAACCCATTGCAAGGAAGCTAAAAACCTTGAAAAAAGATTAGACGAATAGCTAACTAGAAAAAACAGTGTAGGGAAGACCTTAAAAGACCTGATGGACCAGAAAACCATGGCACAAGAACTTAGTGATGCATACACAAGTTTCAATAGCCGATTCGATCAAGTGGAAGAAAGGGTATCAGTGATTGAAGAGCAAATTAATGAAATAAAGCGAGAAGACAAGTTTAAAGGAAAAAAGAGTAAAAAGAAATGAACAAAGCATCCAAGAAATATGGGACTATGTGAAAAGACCAAATCTACATTTGAATGGTGTACCTGAAAGTGATGGGGAGAATGGAACCAAGTTGGAAAACACTCTTCAGGATATTACCAGGAGAACTTCCCCAACCTAGCAAGTTCAGGAAATATAGAGAACACCACAAAAATACTCCTCGAGAAGAGCAACTCCAAGATACATAATTGTCAGAATCACCAAGGTTGAAATGAAAGAAAAAATGTTAAGGGCAGCAAGAGAGAAAGGTTGGGTTACCCACAAAGGGAAGCCCATCAGACTAACAGCAGATCTCTCAGCAGAAATCCTACAAACCAGAAGAGAGTGGGGGCCAATATTCAACATTCTTAAAGAAAAGAATTTTCAACCCAGAAATTCATATCCAGCCAAACTAAGCTTCATAAGTGAAGGAGAAACAAAATCTTTTACAAACAAGCAAATGCTGAGAGATTTTGTCACCACCAGGCCTGCCTTACAAGAGCTCCTGAAGGAAGCACTAAACATGGAAAGGAACAACCAGTACCAGCCACTGCAAAAGCATGCCAAATTGTAAAGACCATTGATGCTAGGAAGAAACTGCATCAACTAATGGGCAAAATAACCAGCTAGCATCATAATGACAGGATCAAATTCACACATAACAATATTAACCTTAAATGTAAATGGGCTAAATGCTCCAATTAAAAGACATAGACTGGCATATTGGATGAAGAGTCAAGACCCATCAGTGCGTTGTATTCTGGAGACCCATCTCACGTGCACAGACACACATAGACTCAGAAAAAGGGATGGAGGAAGATCTACCAAGCAAATGGAAAACAAAAAAAAGCAGGGGTTGCAATCCTAGTGTCTGATAAAACAGACTTTAAACCTACAAAGATCAAAAGAGACAAAGAAGGCGATTATGTAATGGTAAAGGGAGTAACTCAACAAGAAGAGCCAACTCTCCTAAATATATATGCACCCAACACAGGAGCACCCAGATTCATAACGCAAGTTCTTAGAGACCTACAAAGAGACTTAGACTCCCACACAATAATAATGGAAGACTTTAACACCCTACTGTCTTTAATAGACAGATCAAAGAGACAGAAGGTTAACAAGGATGTCCAGGACTTGAACTCAACTCTGATAGACATCTACAGAACTCTCCACCCCAAATCAACAGAATATACATTCTTCTGAGCACCACATTGCACATATTCTAAAATTAATCACATAATTGGAAGTAAAGTACTGCTCAGCAAATGCAAAAGAACAGAAATCACAAGAAACTGTCTCTCAGACCACAATGCAATCAAATTAGAACACAGGATTAAGAAACTCACTCAAACTGCACAACTACAAGGCAGTTGAACAACTGGCTCCTGAATGACTACTGGTAAATAATGAAATGAAGGTAGAAATGAAGATGTTCTTTGAAACCAATAAGAACAAAGACACAACATACGAGAATCTCTGAGACACATTTAAAGCAGTGTGTAGAAGGAAATTTATAGCACTAAATGCCCACAAGAGAAAGCAGGAAAGATCTAAACTCGACACCCTAACATCACAATTAAAAGAACTAGAGAAGCAAGAGCAAACACATTCAAAAGCTAGCAGAAGGTAAGAAGTAACTAAGATCAGAGCAGAACTGAAGGAGATAAAGACATAAAACTCTTCAAAAAATCAATCAATCCAGGAGCTGCTTTTTTGAAAAGATCAACAAAACTGATAGACTGCTAGCAAAACTAATCAAAAAGAAAAGAGAGAAGAATCAAATAGATGCAAAAAAAAAAAAATGATAAAGGGGATATCGCCACTGATCCCACAGAAATACAAACTACCATCAGAGAATACTATAAACCCCTTTACCCAAATAAACTAGAAAATCTAGAAGAAATAGATAAATTCCTAGACACATTCACCCTCCCAAGACTAAACCAGGGAGAAGTTGAATCTCTGAATAGACCAATAGCAGGCTCTGAAATTGAGGCAATAATCAAGAGCCTACCAACCAAAAAAGTCCAGGACCAGATGGATTCACAGCTGAATTCTAGCAGAGGTACAAAGAAGAGCTGGTACCATGCCTTCTGAAACTATTCTAATCAACAGAAAAAGAGGGAGTCCTTCCTAACTCATTTTATGAGGCCAGCATCATCCTGATACCAAAGGCTGGCAGAGACACACACACAAAAAAGAGAATTTTAGACTAATATCTCTGATGAACATCAATGTGAAAATTCTCAGTAAAATACTGGCAAACCGAATCCAGCAGCACATCAAAAAGCTTATCCACCACGATCAAGTTGGCTTCATCCCAGGTATGCAAGGCTGGTTCAACATATGCAAATCAATAAACCTAATCCATCATAAAAACAGAATCAACAACAAAAACCACATGATTAGCTCAATAGATGCAGAAAAGGCCTTTGATAAAATTCAACAATGCTTCATGCTAAAACTCTTAATAAACTAGGTACTGATGGAACGTATCTCAAAATAATAAGACTATTTATGACAAACCCACAGCCAATATTATACTGAATGGGCAAAAACTGGAAGCATTCCCTTTGAAAACTGCCACAAGACAGGGATGCCCTCTCTCACCACTCCTATTCAACATAGTGTTGGGAGTTCTGGCCAGGGAAATCAGGCAAGAGAAAGAGATAAAGGATATTCAATAAGGAAAACAGGAAGTCAAATTGTCCCTGTTTGCAGATGACATGATTGTATATTTAGAAAACCCCATCGTCTCACCCAAAATCTCCTTAAGCTGATAAGCAAATTCAGCAAAGTCTCAGGACACAAAATCAATGTGCAAAAATCACAAGCATTCTTATACACCAATAACAGATAAATAGCCAAATCATGAGTGAACTCCCATTCACAATTGCTTCAAAGAGAATAAAATACCTAGGAATACAACTTACAAAGGATGTAAAGGACCTCTTCAAGAAGAACTACAAACCACTGCTCAGTGAAATAAAAGAGGACACAAGCAAATGGAAGAATATTCCATACTCATGGATAGGAAGAATTAATATTGCGAAAATGGCCATACTGCCCAAGGTAATTTATAGATTCAATGCCATCCCCATCAAGCTACCAATGACTTTCTACACAGAACTGGAAAAAACTACTTTAAAGTTCATATGGAACCAAAAAAGACGCTGCATTGCTAAGACAATCCTAAGCCAAAAGAACAAAGCTGGGGGCATCACACTACCTGACTTCAAACTATACTACAAGGCTACAGTAACCAAAACAGCATGGTACTGATACCAAAACAGAGATATAGATCAATGGAACAGAATAGAGGCCTCAGAAATAATACCACACATCTACAACCATCTGATCTTTGACAAACCTGACAAAAACCAGAAATGGGGAAAGGATTCCCTATTTAATAAATGGTGCTGGGAAAACTGGCTAGCCAAATGTAGGAAGCTAAAACTGGATCACTTCCTTACACCATACAAAAATTAATTCAAGATGGATTAAAGACTTAAATGTTAGATCGAAAACCATAAAAACCCTAGAAGAAAACCTAGGCAATACCATTCAGGACATAGGCATGGGCAAGGACTTCATGTCTAAAACACCAAAAGCAATGGCAACAAAAGCCAAAATAGACAAATGGGATCTAATTAAACTAAAGAGCTGCTGCATGGCAAAATAAACTACCATCAGACTGAATAGGCAACCTACAAAAGGAAGAAAATTTTTGCAATCTACCCATCTGACAAAGGGCTAATATCCAGAACCTACAAAGAACTCAAACAAATTTACAAGAAAAAAATGAACAACCCCATCAAAAAGTGGGCAAGGGATATGAACAGACTTTTCTCAAAAGAAGACATTCATACCAACAGACACCTGAAAAAATGCTCATCATCACTGGCCATCAGAGAAATGCAAATCAAAACCACAATGAGATACCATCTCACACCAGTTAGAATGGCAATCATTAAAAAGTCAGGAAACAACAGGTGTTGGAGAGGATGTGGAGAAATAGGAACACTTTTACACTGTTGGTGGGATTGTAAACTAGCTCAACCATTATGAAAAACAGTATGGTGATTCCTCAAAGATCTAGAACTAGAAGTACCATATGACCCAGCCATCCCATTACTGGGTATATACCCAAAGGATTATAAATCATGCTACTATAAAGACACATGCACACATATGTTTAATGTGGCACTATTCACAATAGCAAAGATTTGGAACGAACTCAAATGCCCATCAATGATAGACTGGATTAAGAAAATGTGAACGGAGGCCAGAGTTGACAAATGGGATCTAATTGAACTGAGGAGCTTCTGCACAACAAGGGAGATTACCATCAGAGTGAACAGGCAACCTACAGAATGGGAGAAAATTTTTGCAATCTACTCATCTGACAAAGGGCTAATATCCAGAACCTACAAAGAACTCAAACAAATTTGCAAGAAAAAAACAAACAACCCCATCAAAAGGTGGGCAAAGGATATGAACAGACATTTCTCAAAAGAAGACATGTGTACAGCCAACAGATACATGAAAAAATGCTCGTCATCACTGGCCATCAGAGAAATGCAAATCAAAACCACAATGAGATACCATCTCACACCAGTTAGAATGGCAATCATTAAAAAGTCAGGAAACAACAGGTGCTGGAGAGGATGTGGAGAAATAGGAACACTTTTACACTGTTGGTGGGATTGTAAACTGGTTCAACCATTGTGGAAAACAGTATGGTGATTCCTCAAGGATCGAGAACTAGAAATACCACATGACCCAGCCATCCCATTACTGGATATATACCCAAACGATTATAAATCATGCTGCTATAAAGACACATGCACATGTATGTTTATTGCAGCACTATTCACAATAGCAAAGACTTGGAATCAACCCAAATGTCCATCAGTGACAGACTGGATTTAGAAAATGTGACACATATACACCATGGAATACTATGCAGCCATAAAAAAGGGTGAGTTCATGTCCTTTGTAGGGACATGGATGCAGCTGGAAACCATCATTCTCAGCAAACTATCGCAAGAACAGTAAACCAAACACTGCATGTTGTCACTCATAGGTGGGAATTGAACAATGAGATCACTTGGACTCTGGAAGGGGAACATCACCCACCGGGGCCTATTATGGGGAGGGGGTAAGGGGAGGCATGGCATTGGGAGTTATACCTGATGTAAATGACGAGTTGATGGGTGCTGATGAGTTGATGGGTGCAGCACACCAACATGGTACAAGTATATATGTAACAAACCTGCACATTGTGCACATGTACCCTAGAACTTAAAGTATTAAAAAAAACAAAAGCCTATGATAAACATCAAAAAAAGAAAAGAAAAGAAAAGAAAATGTGGCACATATACACCATGGAATACTATGCAGCCATAAAAAAGGATGCGTTCATGTCCTTTGCAGGACATGGATGAAGCTGGAAACCATCATTCTCAGCAAACTATCACAAGGACAGAAAACCAAACACTGCAGGTTCTCACTCATAAGTGGGAAATGAACAATGAGAACACTTGGATACAGGGTGGGGAACATCACACACCCGGACCTGTTGGGGGTTGGGGGTGGGGGAGGGAGAGCATTAGGACAAATATCTAATGTAAATAACGAGTTGATGGGTGCAGCAAACCAACGTGGCACCTGTATACCTATGTAACAAACCTGCACGTTTTGCACATGTACCCTAGAATTTAAAGTATAATTTTTAAAAAGTATTTTGTATAGATATATTTATATATACGTGCACATAAAACAAAGAGACACATACCAGGCTCAGCTATAAACATGGGAATACCAATAACACAAAGTAATGCCCATGTTAGTTAGAAAAACATACCTTCTCACTAAATCAGAAGAAAATATTTGTCTTTGTTAGCAATTATATTTTGTGTAGAGCATAAACACTTTTTCAAGTCTGACAGGTATAATAGTTACCGAGTTATCTCTTCTGTTCAATGAGCCTTTCAAATGCTATTATGTGAAGGTATGAGATAATCTAGACCATGCTTTTCAAAGTAGTGAAGAACTAGTTTTTAAAAACGTTTCCAATTCATTGGAGACTAATCCCTTCATTTAATAAAAATATTATGACAATGTTTAAATTGCTTTGAAAGTTCAAAATGCTAACTCTTAATCTCTGTATTTATCATGTAGCAGCCTACATGTACTACTAAGGGAAAGACAGTACATACAAGCAATAAACACGTATGTAACATGGCAAAGGTGGTAGGTGCTAAGGGGAAAAACGGAGTAGGATAAGGGGGCCCAATTTGGAAGGTTTTGCAAATTAAACAGGTAGTCAGGAACTGGCAATAGACTCAAAGGCCAAAGATTTCTCTAATAAGTTAAAAGTAGTCAAATATAAGTGGTCCAGTTCAGTGGTATTCCAAGTGTAGAATTCCTAGAAATCAATGAAAAAAATGGGAGGCATGAGGATATGAACAATCATTTGGCAGAAGAAATGTTTTCAACTAATAAAAATATGAAGAGGTGCTTAATATCATTAATAAATGAGGAATCTAAAGGAATGTGATAATGTTTTATGCCCAATTAGTGAAAAAAAATTGACATAGCCAAGTGTTGTGGAGAATATGAATTCACGGAATCTTTACTTTTTATTTGTTTTTTGAGACAAGCTCTCACTATATTGCCAGTTGGCTGGTCTCGAATTCCTGGGCTCATACAACCCTCCAGCCTCAGCCTCAATTTTATTAAATCCAAAGGCAGTAATGAAGGAACAATAGACACATAAGAGGAAGAAAAATCAATAGCCAAGGTGGTAGACTCAAACTGAAGCATATAAATAATCAGATTAAGTATTGTATAAGTTGGAGCTAAGAGAGAGTATGCAAAGGCATACAGAGTGGACAGTGGAGACTCAAAAGCAGGGAGACTGAAAGGGAGGTAAGGATGGAAAACTACCTATTAGGTGCAATGTACACTATTCAGGTGACAGGAGCACTAAAATCCCAGACTTCACCGCTATACAATTCATCCATGTAACCAAAGCCACTTGTACCCCTACAGCTACTGAAATAAAACAATTTTTAATGACATTTTAAAAATTACATTAAGTACAAATGGAATAAACACTGATAAGAGCCAGAGACCATCAGATTAGTTTTTAAGTCCTAATTATGTGCTGTTAATAGAGACTTTAAATATAAAGAGATATAATAGTAAAAGGATGAAAAATGAGATAACATACATATGCAAGCATAGGAAAGCAGGAGCAGGTATATTAAAAAACTACAAATCAGGAAGCATGACTAGAAAGAAAGATATTTTACAATGATAAGAGTTAATTCATCAGGAAGTCATAACAAGCACAAATGTTTTTGCAACTAATAACAGAGCTTCCAAATACATGAAGCAAAAACTGGTAGTATTAAGGAAGAATTAGACAAATTTAATCCACTTATATTTAACGTAATATAAATACGATTGACCTGGTTGGATTGAAGTCTACTGATAAAGTTGGATTAAAGTCTATTGTCCTGCTATTTCTTTTCTGTTTGTCCCATCTATCATTTGTTCTTTTTCAACCTTCTTTTGAATTGATAGATATGGTAGGGAAAAAACTCAGTAACACACAAGATTTGAGCAATGTTATCAACCATCTTGGTCTAATTCAATTTATAGAACAAAACACCCGAATGCAGAATATACATTCAAGTCTACATGTTATATTCACCAGGATAAGGCATATATGCAAGGCCACAGAATCAGTTTCAATAAATTTCAAATGGGTTTTGAAGAACTACACAGAAGAATGAGAAACACACAACTTGAAGTGGTGAAATACTAAGAATAGACTATTCATATTTATTAAAATTCTGCCTTGCCCATGGCTGGAGCTGTTTTAGAGACAGCCTAATTTGGCAGGCATCTGTGTTGATAAAGCTATGTTAATTTTCAGGGCTAGGTCAACGTATTTTTTAAAATGAAAAGGCTAAATAAAAAAGCTCTAGAATATCCCCTGGTCTCTAAAAAGACTTTCTTAAATCCTCAAAAACATTTCTGAGAGGAAAATTCCCTGGGCTTCCTCACATAATTAATATAATGAAATATTATTCTAATACAATGGAATATTATTCTACAGTAAAGAGATGGAACAAATAATACATGCAACACTATGTTGAGCAAAAGAGGCCAGACAGAAAGGACCATGTACTATATGACACTTTTATATGAAATTGAAGAACAGGCAACCTATGATAGAAGGTAGAGCAATAATTACTTACAGAAAATGGTGAGTGACTGAAAGGAGACACCAGGGGAATTTCTGGTCAATATCTTGATTGAGATATAGATTACACAAGTTTATACATTTGCTAAAACTCATCAAACTATGCAATGGTCTTTAAAGCTTGTCAGGCATTAAGAATCCCTATGTCAATCCCATTTAAGTTCTTTATTTTAACTAGGAAAGAACCATTCATTGTTGGCTAAATATTGAAAGCATAAAATTCATTTATAACTTATTTAATCAGGAATTCCTTTGAAATATATGCATTAATAATACTGTTTAGCTTCTAACTAAGGCAGATGTAATTGGTGCCCTCTAATTCCATGCATGCCAGCCCAACTTTTAACTGTCCCAGATTTCAAGGAGCTCTCTGCCATTGCATGTGGTGGTCTGAAAATGCCAGATAATTAATGTCCCTTTAAATTTTAAAGATATCAGCTTTAAATATTCCAGCACACTTTCCCCTAGAAAGAGAAAATTCTGATTCATGTAATCTACATTGGTTCCCAGAATTATTCAGACAATTAAGATCTACTCAGAGTGGTAACTTGTTTGACAATGCATCATTTATCAGTTCTCTTCTTTATTTCTCTAAGTCTTTCCTAGGATTACTTTCCAAATAAAACTTTTGTATTTGAAACATTAGGAAAGAGAAGCGGATGGTTAGAAATTAGAAATAGAAATCCCACTTTAAAAATGAACTAAATAAATAATGAATAAGGTAGGACATTCATGGACCTCTGCATCTAAGACTATGATGACAATATGTCACAAATCAAGGATCATGAATAATCCAATTATATGAACCTATGGTTCAAAATAAAAGGCTCAGAATATCCAGCTCCATTTCTTCTCATTCATTCTTTGCTTACCCAGAAACCTGCTAGCTATAATTAAGTCCTTTGGGTGGACAAACCACTTAGAAATTTACAACTTTGCCACCCAAGCCAGGCAAAGTGGCTCACATCTATAATCCCGCTACTGTGGGAGGCCAAGGCAGGAGGGTCACTAGAGCCCAGGAGTTTGAGACCAGCCTGGGCCACATAGTGAGACCCTGTCTCTACAAAAAATAATACAAACTAAGCTGGGTGTGGTGGCATGTGTCTGTAGTCCCAGCTGCTCAGGAGGCTGAAGTGGGTGGATCACTTGAGCCCAGGAGCTCAAGGCTGCAGTGAGCCGTGATTGTGCCACTGCACTCCAGCCTGGGTGATAAAGACCCTGTCTCAATAAAAAGAAAAAAAAAAATCCCAAAGAACAAAAAATTTCACCATCCAGTAATTCTCACGAAGTAGTAAATTTATTTCTGGATTCTAAGTGGCTAACATATGCTTCTTTGAATGACTTGCTAAAGAAAAAGGTACCAGGAAATATATTAATCACTACCACAACAAAGGAGTGAAGCTGGGGTTCAAAGTCGTAGTTCAAACTGGGGAAGCCTCTTATTTGTTAGCTGATGTAAACAGTGAAATGAGCTCTGTTTGCAGGAATTCTCAGGCTAGTGGTTTCTGATTCCAATGGCTTAATAAAAATAAATTTAGGAAAGTTTTAGATAAGCAAGCTCTTGGAGATAAGATTCAAATATTACAGTAAAAGATAAAAAAAAAAAAAAAAAAAAAAAGACCCAAAAGAAGTTTGTTAGTATGTTTAGGGTATATTTCAGGTTTGGTCAGGAACCATTTAGAGCAGATTCGAATGGGGTGAAATATCAAGGAAAGTTCCAGGCATGGGTGTGATGGGTGTGGTGGCTAAAGCGTTGGCAGGACACTGTAATTTTTTGCAGGGTTGCTGACTGATGTCTTAGGTCAGGCTGGCTACCCAGAATTTCTGTGAAGAAAAGAAAGGCCATAAGAAAATTAGCAAGTTTCTTTCAAACTTTTGTGAGAATTCATCTGTCCTAGCTTTCTCAGCTTTCTTTAAGTAAAATGCTTGGGTTTGAAAGAGAACCCTGAACTTCTTACCCAAGATAGATACAATTCACTGAAACCAAGACACTTAAAAGAAGAAATCTTCAGAGAAAGGGAGAAATGTTCACATACATTCGAGTAGGCTGGTAGAATGCCACAGTATTCTGTGGTCATTATGAAAATAGAATATGTTTTCACACAAATTACTCATACCGTTCTCAACAGTTTAGTTTTTAATTTTTTTTCCAGGAAGAAGCTGCTGCAGATGGTTAATCAATTACACAATGATTGCCAATGTGTGCAGCAATACAATCTTGGCAAAGAGAAACTATCTTAAAAACAGGTCATATTTGGTAGCACAACAGGGTGAAAACTGTCAACAATAACTTACTGTACATTTATAAATAGCTAAAATAATATAATTGGAATGTCCATAACACAAAGAAATGATAGATGCTTGAGGTGACAGGTATGCCATTTACCCTGATGTGATTATTATGTGATGTATGCCTGTATCAAGATATCTCATGTACCCCATAAAGACACACATCTACTATGTACTCATAAAAAATTAATTTAAAATAAAAAACAAAACAGATCAAAAGGGAGAAGTAGGCACTAGTAGGTCTGCATTTTGGAACAACAGCATCACCTGTGAGCTAGTAAGAAATGCAAATCCCGCCAGGCATGGTGGCTCACGCCTGTAAGCCCAGCACTTTGGGAGGCTGAGATGGGTGGATCACTTGAGGTCAGGAGTTTGACACAATCCTGGCCAACATGGTGAAATCTTGTCTTTACTAAAAATACAAAAATTAGCCAGGTGTGGTGATGTGCACCTGTAGTCCCAGCTACTTGGGAGGTTGAGGCAGGAGAATTGCTTGAACCTGGGAGGTGGAGGTTGCAGTGAGCCGAGATTGCACCACTCGCCACTGCACTCCAGCCTGAGAGACATTGCGAGACTCCATCTCAAAAAACAAAAAGAAAGAAAGAAATGCAAATCCCTGGACCCCACCCTAGGTCTGCTAATCAGAAACTTCAGGGGCAGGCCCAGCAATCAGTGTTTTTCCAAGCCCTCCCACTGGCTCCAAGGCGCACTCAATCACTAGACACACACACTGAGGCCTTTCCTCCTAGGGACAACAAGCCCTGCCCAGATGAGGTGGAAATTGGCTACCAAAGTAAAAAATAAGGGCAGAATTCCTCTCCCCATGCCTCAGTTTCTTACTTTTGATCCAAAAATAATAGCTCTGAAGAAGCCATTCGGGTTTTAATTCAAAAAATCTCTCCCTTTAAACCTCAACCACTAAAGGTCCGTATGTCTGCAACATTTTAGAGATTCTTAAACACAACCCTCCTTGTTTTCTGGTTCCCTGCTACGTATCTGTCATCGCGTATTTTTTTCCTTGCCACTCCATGAGCCCAAACCCTTCTCACCACCAATCTGCTCTAACATCCCTAGAAAATTAATTCAGAATCACTTGCAAAGGGCAAAACAAGGGCAGGGGAAGTGATGAAACCAGAAAAGGTCAGGGGTGTTGGCAGCAGGGGTGATATCTAATGTTACAACACACATTTTTTTTTTAAATGGGGTTTGGCTGTACTGCCCAGGCTAGCCTCAAACTCCTGGGCTCAAGTGATCCTCCCAACTCAGCCTCCTCAGGAGGCTTCAAACTGTAAAATACAGCCAGGCACAGTGGCTTACCCCTGTAATCTCAGCACTTTGGGAGGCCAAGGCAGGCGGATCCTTTGAGGTCAGGAGTTCAAGATCAGCCTGGTCAATACAGTGAAACCCCAACTCTGCAAAAAAAACACAAAAATTAGCCAGGTGTGGTGGCATGCACCTGTAGTCCCAGCTACTTAGGACGCTGAAGCAGGAGAATCATTTGAACCCGGAAGACAGAGACTGCAGTAAGCCAAGATAGTGTCACTGCACTCCAGCCTGGGTAACAGAGCGAGAAAAAAAAAACTATAAAATAAGTTTAGAATAGATGGTATAACTGGAAATTTGAACAGTGTGTATTTGATATTAAGGAATTACCGTCATTCTAAGGTTATTAATAATGCTATTATACTTATCTTTTTTGAGTCCTTATTTTGTAGAGCCAAGTTGCAAAATACTCATGGATGAAATGATACATTTGGAATTTGCTTTAAAATAAAATAGAAGAAAATAAAGGTAAAGATATTGATGAAACAAGATTAGCCATAAGTTGACAATTGTTGAAAATGGGTGATGGTATGTGAGGGTACACTACACTATTCTATCTATCTATACACATAGTTTTTGAAACAGAGTCTCATTCTATCGCCCAGGCTGGAGTGCAGTGGTGCAAACATGGCTCACTGCAGACTCAACCTCTCCATGCTCAAGCAATCCCCCCATCTCAGCCTCCCAAGTAGCTGGGACTACCACACCTGTCTAATTTTTGTATTTTTTGTAGAGACAGGGTTTCACCAGATTGCCCAGGCTGGTCTTGAATTCCTGGGCTCAAGCAATATGCTCACCTCAGCCTCCCAAATACTGGGAATATAAGTGTGCGCCACTGCACCCAGCTGGGTATTCTATCTATATTTTTATATATTTGAAGCTTTCCATAACAAAACATTTCCATTTTTATCCATATATTTAAAACATAAAATTTTCAAACACCTTCAACCATGATATATTGTCTTAGATATTTTATTTCTCTATCATAACCTCAAGCATACTAAGGGCTCACCAAATATTTATAAACCAAATAATACAATACTTGTTATTTTAACCACCCTCACAAACACAAACACATACATGCACACGCACATTCAGAAAATGAAACCTCCACTCAAAGAGGATTGTAAGGCAGAGTATAAAAGAGGGCGTATTAATGACAATACATTAGTAAAAGTTACTTCTCTTGTTCACTAAAATGAAACGCCACAAAATAAAAAAAGGCAAAGCTAGTAAGTAATCAAATAAATGAAACAGCAAGGGAAAATAGGGTGAGGTAAAAGGAAATGGAGCCTTCTGGCTCTCTGCTATTAATGCTTAGGAATAACCAGAAGAGAGCTGATGAAAAGGTTCATACAATAAGCCAAGATCGACCCGGTGTGGTGGCTCACGCCTATAATCCCAGCACTTTGGGAGGCTGAGGCGGGCGGATCACGAGGTCAGGAGATTGAGACCATCCTGGCTAACACAGTGAAACCCTGTCTCTATTTAAAAAATGCAAAAAATCAGCCAGCCGTGGTGGCGGGCACCTATAGTCCCAGTTACTCGGGAGGCTGAGGCAGGAGAATGGCGTAAACCCGGGAGGCAGAGCTTGCAGTGAGCCGAGATCGCGCCACTGCACTCCAGCCTGGGTGACAAAGCGAGACTCCGTCTTAAAAAAAAAAAAAAAAAAGGAGCAACACAGGGAGTAAGAAAACCCCAACAAATGGGGAGTATGGTCCAGGTTTGTTCTCTTTCCACACATATAAAATGATGAAGATAATTAAACGGCAACTGGAAAACTGTTAGCACTGACAATAAGGATGTACTGCTACATTCAGAAGAGGTGACACAAAAACCATTTCTGTTTGCATAAAATTTACATCAGTTGCAGTCACATAGTTGGATGGCTTATTCGTCTAATTATAATGCATCATATCAGCAAAATGAGTATAATTCCTGATCTGCTTTAATTATACCAATAAAAGCTACATATTTTGTATCAAAGTTTCAGTTTGTCACATGGTCAAAATTCACTGTATTAAAAACCTGGAAGAAACTTGTGAGCATATAAAATTGATTGGGAAAACTGGTAAAAACTGTGGGCTAGGAAACAGTTTTGTGGAGGAATAAGTTTTTATAAATAATCTTATAAACTAAACAATTTGTCTTGTAGTTAATTTCTGTTGGTTTCTATTCCAACTGGGTGTCAGTTACACTCTTGGCCATACAGTAAAAGGAATGCCAACCCACTTGTTCCTTTATAGCATACGTGCTCCTGGCCAGAATCGCCAGTTTTCGGCTGCTGGAGAAGAGAAATGAAAACCAGAGCCCTGAAACTGTACAGCTGGAAAGTTCAAAATATAATCTTAATCTTATTTCCTATTACAATATTAAGAGACATATGGAAAATTTGTACAATTAGTGAATACCGAGCCAAATGCTAAGGGGTAATGTAATGCTTTTCAAGTTATTTATATTTCAGTTCTAAGTAAGTAGCACTAATTGCGGGCTGAAGGGAGGAGTAATGAGAAGGAGGAAAGTAAGGCCAAAAATTATTCCTCAACCCATGAGTTGACCTATGGTCAAATCTGGTCCACTGCCTGTTTTTATAAAGTTTCTTTGGAACACAGTCACATTCATTTGTTTACATATCATCTATGGTAGCTTTCATGCCACAACAGCAAAGTTGAGTAGTTGTAACTCATGAAGCCTAAAATATTTACTATCTGGCTGTTTGCGGAAAATGTTTCCAGCCCCTTCCCTAACCTACCTTATCCTACAACCTCCTGAAAGTGCACAGACTCTTCTCTCATTCGCCCATTGGTTACACAGCATTTATTGAGTACCTATTGTATATCGGGCACTATTCTAAATGATGAAGCTGGCAACTCAATTTTCTTTTTAAATTGAATTTAAAAAGTAATGAAGAAAAAGAAAAGAAAGAAAATAGAAAAAAAAAAAAAGTAAAAAGTTGTTGCTCTGATGGTACATACATTCTAATGGCAAGAAACCATTAAAAAAGTTTAAATACATAGCAGATGAGAGGGTGATTGATAAGTGCCATGGGAAAAAAAATGAAGCAAGCAAGAGAAATAACATTAACATTAGCTTACTATGTACCGGGTACTGTTTTAAGTGCTTTTCATATATCAATTCAATGAATCCTTACAATAACCCTAATGACACAATACTTATCCCCACTTTATTGGTGATCAAACTGAGGCACCAAGTCACATAGCTAGAAAATGATGTGAGGCCAGACAGTCTGGCAGCAGAGCGCATCCTCTTAATTATATACTGTGCCAGCTCTTTGTGCAGAAAGGGAATGGCAGGGACTTAGAAGTTTTGATCTGATAATCAGGGAAGGTCCCATTGGTAAAGTGACATGGATTAAAACCTTGAAGGAGGTGAGGGGAGAAAGTCACAGGAATATCTGGGAAGAGCTTCCAGGGAGAAACAACAGTAAGTACAAAGGAACCGAGGAGGGAGAGCTTCATGTAGTTGATGTCTGAGGTCAGTGGGCCAGAAGGTGGTGAGCCAGAGAGTTAGTAGGGAATGTGGTCCCAGAGGCACAGAAGGTGTGGTGGGAGTGGTGGGGTAGTGGGGCCTGGGGCCTCACAAGCCATGGCAGCCAGGCTTTGACTTCAATTGGATGGAAGGCCACTGGAGGGTTCTGAGCCAAGGAATGACATGATGTGATTTCTGTTTTAAGAAGAATCATTCCTGGCTGGGCGCAGTGGCTCATGCCTGTAATCCCAGCACTTTGGGAGGCCGAGGTGGGTGGATCACGAGGTCAGGAGATCGAGACCATCCTGGCTAACACAGTGAAACCCCATCTCTACTAAAAATACAAAAAAAAAAAAAATTACCCGGGCGTGGTGGCGGGCGCCTGTTGTCCCAACTACTGGAGAGGCTGAGGCAGGAGAACGGCGTGAACCCGGGAGGCGGAGCTTGCAGTGAGCTGAGATCGCGCCACTGCACTGCAGACTGGGTGACAGAGTGAGACTCCATCTCAAAAAAAAAAAAAGAAGAATCATTCCTAGGAACACACTGCAGGGGTGGCAAAGATAGAAGCAAGAACAGTCAGAAAACCACTGCAACAATTCAGATGAGAGGTGACTTGGGTCAGGGTGTGAGCAGTAGAGATGGTGACTGGATACTAGCTATGTATGTATGTGTGAATACACACATAGTAAATATGTACATATACATATATAAAAAGCATATTGCTATATATATATTCTGAATATAAAATGTATATTACCATACATATTAGGATGTATTACACATATGAATTAAGTTATAATTTAGAGAGTAAAATGCACCAATCTTTACTGCACAGTTTGATGTGTTCTGACAAATGCATACACCTATGTAACATATCCCTAACAAAATAGCAACATTTCTATTGTCCTGTGTATATTTTTGTTATAAATGCTAACAGAACTTGATAAAGCATTTGGGAGAAAAGACAAACTCAAGACTATGGCGTAAGCCGTAGGAAGATGGAGTGGCCATTTACTGAGGCAACTAACTGCCCACTGTCAACTTCAGAGTATGACAGCATTTCCTTCATCCACCAAAGGAAGGAAATAGGAGGAACTATAAAAGTATCATCTGGGTGAGTCATTACCCTGCCATCTCTTACACTGAAACTTGATGAAATACAACCGGTCCTCCATATCTGTGGATGACCCATCAGTGGATTCAAACAATCACGAATAGAAAAATATTTGAAAAAAATTGTGTCTGTGACTAAACATGTACAGACTTCTTCTTGCCATTATTCCCTAAACAATACAACAAAGATTTATATAGCATTTATATTGTATTAGGTGTTATAAGTAATCTAGTGATGATATAAAGTATACAGGAGGAGATTCCTAAGTTATAGGCAAATGCGATGCCATTTTATACCAGGGACTTGAGCATCTCTGGATTTTGGTATCTGTAGGAGGTCCTGGAACCAACTCCCCATGAATATCCAGTGACGACTGTGCCTGGATCTTATACATAAAAACTGAATGTCATGGCAGAATCCTCAAGGAAGATCACCACATCATCAAGTACTCCTATAGCACTTGCTGTCTCTCCCACACCCATTCTCTCTCAGCCTCTGTTACCAAGTACCATATGGAACCATTGCTTATCTCTAATAGATGTTATACTTGGCTGAGGAAAAAGTATGTCTCTGGCAAGCAGCCTCGCTTAACCAGGTCCTTGGAGTGTTACCTGTACTAAATCAAGCTTTTTAAGGACTAAGGACCCACTCTTAAAATTTCTATACCAGGTCTATGGCAATGAAAAGGGTGAAACTCCCATGGAATACTATGCAGTCATAAAAAAGGATGAGTTTGTGTCCTTTGTAGGGACATGGATGCAGCTGGAAACCATCATTCTTAGCAAACTATCACAAGAACAGAAAACCAAACACCGCATGTTCTCACTTGTAGGTGGGAACTGAACAATGAGACCACTTGGACTCGGGAAGGGGAACATCACACACCGGGGCCTATCATGGGGAGGGGGGAGGAGGGAGGGATTGCATTGGGAGTTATACCTGATGTAAATGACGAGTTGATGGGTGCTGACGAGTTGATGGGTGCAGCACACCAACATGGCACAAGTATACATATGTAACAAACCTGCACGTTATGCACATGTACCCTAGAACTTAAAGTATAATAATAATAAAAAATAAAGAAAGAAAGAAAGAAAGAAAAGGGTGAAACTCAGTAAAATATCTTGAAAAGATTTATTCTGAGCCAAATATGAGGGACCAACAGCCTGTGACACAGCCCTCAGGAGATCCTGAGAACATGTGCCCAAGGTGGTCAGGCTACAACTTGCTTTTATACATTTTAGGGAGACATAAGGCATCTATCAATACACGTAAGATCTACATTGGTTCAGTCCAGAAATGCAGCACGACTTGGGTGGTTAGTTCCAGATCATAGGTAGATTCAATGAATTTCTGATTGGCAATTGGTTGAAAAAGTTGTTATTATCTAAAGACTTAGAATCAATAGAAAGGAATGTCTGGGTTAAGATGAGGGGTTGTGGAGACCAAGGTTTTATCACGCAGGTGAAGCCTCTAGGTAGGAAGCTTCAGAGAATAGATTGTTAATGTTTCTTATCAGACTTTAAAAGACTCTGTTCTATCAGTAATTCCAAAAAGGAGGAGGGAATAATGAGTCATGTCTGGCTCCCCTTTCCCATCATGGTCTAAACTAATTTTTTGGGTTAACTTTGGAATGCCCTTGGCCGAGAGGAAGGGTCCATTCAGGTGGTTGGAATTTTATTTTTGGTTTACACTTACCATGGTGATCATGAAATAAATAATAAATAACTATTTGTATCCATCAAAACAAAACTATTCCTTTGTCATTACCAAACATGCTTTGGAGTACTGCATAGGAAAGAATAGAATATTAATGGACTTGTTTGACTCTGACTCATGTCTTAGAATATCAACTTAGATTTTGTTTTCATTTCAATAAAAGTTCTGACAACCCATAACTTTCCGAAGAGAGCAAATGAAGGAGTCAGAGAAGCAGAAGGGAGTAAATGTGTTGAACTGTCTTGACAGGAACTTGAAAACTTGCTTTTACCACAGCTACATGTTGAGTGACATGGGCAGGGCTACCAAAAGACCAATATAGTCAGGATTTTCCACATTTTACTATGTCTCATATGACTAGTGCTCCAAAGTGACATGAATAAATTCATACATTTACTCATATACATACAGATATATATAGTCAGCCCTCCATATCCATGGATTTCATGTCCATGAATTTAACCAACCACAGATTTAAAGCATTCAAAGAAAAACAAATACACATTTTAAAATACAGTATAGCAAATATTTACATAGCATGTGGATTGTGGTAAGTATTCCAAGTAATCTAGAGATAATTTAATGTATATAGGAGGATGTATGTAGGTTATATGCCAATACTACATCATTTTATATAAGGAACTTGAGCCTCTGTGGATTTTGGGATCCTCAGGAGAACCTAGAACCAATCTTCCATGGATACCAAGGGACAACTGTACTTTATTCACAGAGTATTTCTCATTTACCTGCCAAAGAGTATTTCTCCTTTACCTACTCTTTATTCAAAGAGTATTTCTCATTTACCTACCATTTACCCATTTACCATATACAAGAAACTGATCTAGGAACTGAGGAGCTTCCGTTCAATTGACCATCTCCAATTCTGTATTTGCTTCCAATCAAGTCCATCTCATGGACCTGGTGAAGGGATCCTACCTGCCAGAAACATACCTTTTCCCTAGTAAAGTACACCATCTGCCTTATTTTTAAGTGGCACCCCGAAACTTGAGTATTCTAAGTGATCAGGGTATACATTCTACTTAATGGGGTGTTTATTTGAGCCTAAAAATAAGGCTGGGGAACAATATACTTTTCAAATTTTTGCTATTTATGCCATCTATATTGGATGTCTTTGAATTATCTTCACCTCAGGATGCTTCAATTCCTGCCCTCTATTAAAGAGTAATAGAGTGTTAAAATTTATTTTTCCTTATGAAAAATAAGGAAGGCCCCAATGTGTAAGCAAAAAGTTAAAGAATTCTTGGACTAGCAGGTCTTTTATTCTTTCCTTTTTTAAAAAAATACAGTCTCGCTCTGTCACACAGGCTGGGGTGCGGTGGCCTAATGACAGCTCACTGCAGCCTCAACCTCCTGGGCTTAAGTGATCTTCCGGCCTCAGCTTCCCAAGTAGCTGGAATCACAGGTGCGTACCACTACACTCGGCTAATATTTTTATTTTGAGTAGAGACAAGGTCTCCCTGTGTCGGCCAGGCTGCTCTTAAACTTGTGGGCTCAAGTGATCCTCCCATCTCAGCCTCCCAAAGTGCTGGGATTACAGGCATGAGCCACCATGCTTGGCCAAGGATGTCTTAATATAGTGATGACAGGGGAAACTAACAGCTGCCAGGGACAAACATCTGCTAAAACCATTTTACCAGGAGATAAGAAGAGAGATTCGTCCTAGAGTAGCCACCCTGACTATTCTGGACCTGGGGTGTGCGGTCCAAGGAGTAGTGCTATATGGATGTGTGTGGGGAAGGCAAGGTTATTGTCTTCCCAAAGGAAGGAACTGGGAGCTATTTGATTGTGATCTACCCCAAGAAGAGAGGATCTAAACACAAGAATAGTCCCTAGTGCTGGAGAGCTAGCTCACAGGACTGACATCAAGGGCCAAATACATATTGCTGGGCCTGACACTTCAGGTCTCTGAATGAAATTTTTAAAACATCCTTACATCTAAGCTCTGATAGCATATCTACCCTGGAGAGAGTACTTTTGTCAATTCAGATATTGGAATTCATGTGTAATACCCAGGGTTTCTTATCTTCAGAGAGGTCAAATGCCAGAACCATCAGGTCACCAGATGGAAGATGGAAGGTCTGGGCTCCTCTCTTGGCTACCCAGCTCCTTGGGAGTTTTCATTTTCCTCTAGGATTTTCTCCAACAGAAAGCCAGGCATGGCAATCAGGGAGAGTCTAATTGTAGCTTATGAAGGGGTTTTGGTCTTTGGTACTGAAATTGTGCAGATCTAAGATGGCCTCTCAAGCCACCTAATTTCTTCAGAGAGATGGGGTTCCAGACCTTCCTCTGCTCAGGTACAATCAATAGCTCATGATATTCCACTCCGCTACAGCCTCAGAGAGGTATGGATGATGATGATGATGATGACGATGATGATGATGATGATGATTGATAATGTGTATTATCTAACCAACCCTAAATTCTGTTTTCTGAAGGGATAAGCCATTTTATTAACAGGTTACTGATATTTTGGAATATACTTGAGGAGAGAAAAAATTTGACTCATTTAATAAAAAGGAAGAAAATCTTCCATTCCACCTGATCTCTAAGGATAGGGGGAACAAAATATGGGTTGTATTTCAGGGCCCAGAAGCTAAGAGGGTACATACCAGTCACATTAGCACATGACGTGCTGCGGGAACAGGGAGTGGGGTGAGTTTTGAAGTACAGATGGAGCCGGGCACCGTGGCTCACACCTGTAGTCCCAGCACTTTCGGAGGCAGAGGCAGGAGGATCGCTTAAGCCCAGGAGTTCAAGACCAGCCAGGCAACACAGTGAGACCTTGTCTCTATTAAAACAAACAAAAACTAGCTGGGTGTGGTGGCACACATCTGTAGTCCCAGCTATTCAGGAGGCTGAGGTGGAAGGATCACTTGAGTCTGGGAGGTTGAGGCTGCAGTGAGCTGTGATTGCACCACTGCACTTCAGCCTGGGTGACAGAGTGAGACCCTGTCTCAAAATAAACAAAAAACAATAAAGTACAGATGGAGCATACAAGTATGACTAATGCCAGTGGGCTGCAGAGAGAGAGGCTTGGCAGATGCCTTGACCTCCCAGAAACTGGGAAAGGCCCAGAGTAGAAAAGGAAGATAGTAGAAAAGGTGCTTCGAGAACCTGCACCTGTGACGGCATCCCTCGACAACATCAGAATGATCTGCTAGAAAAGTCAGCTGCAAGTTCTTGGAATAAACATTCAGCCCAAAGCACTGGAGAGCTGTGAATGTCAAAACTGCACAACTAAACAAGGCTAACGTGGAAAATGAGGGATATGCAAGAATGGTGTAACTAAAGCAAGGTGTCAAGTGAAAACACACTACAGATCAACTAATTACATTTAAAATCCTCAGAACTGGAATGTTAGACATGTTACAGGTCACGGACTTGAGGGGGAAAAAAATGGTCCCCTTGTTCAAGGTGCTGCTGTCATATTTGCTTTCATTTACCTAACACTTTTTGGCCTAATGACTCATGAAACATATGAGAGAGAGAGTGAGCAAGAGAGAGAGAAAGTGAGAGAGTCAGGGAACACGAGAGAGCAAGAGAGCGAGCACAATGTTGACCGCAGAACCAATACCATGAGCTCTGTTGGGTCTGGAAAAAAGGAATAAAATTCAACTACTTTATGGAAATTGGTTCAGTTTATAGACAATTCCAAAATAAGTATAGCTGAAAAACACAAAATAAATACAGCTTGATTCCTGAGGCTAATTTGTGTTGAGGTTCAACTATGGTGAGATGGGTTTAATTATTTCCTTCCAAAACTTGTATGTTGAAATCCTAAGCCCCAGGACCTCAGAATGTGACCTTATTTGGATATAGGGTCTTTATATAAGCGCTATATAGGCAACAATCTGCTGGCCACAATATATTCTTTTCAATGACAACATTCAACCAACTGCCTTTCATGCCTCAGTAATGAAATTCCATTAGATACAGCATATTTGGCAATTCCAGTATCATAACAAACATTTACAGACTGATTACTCGCTCCCAGATACAAATTCTGTTCCTACTGAGAGATCTGGCAATGACCTCCAGAGAGTGTCCATTAGCGTTTGAAATTACAAAGGAATTGTGCGTGTGTGGTTGTTTTTCATACTTTCCTATACTCCCCACCTCACCCTCAGTAAAATTTAGGCACTTCCATAAATATTAAAAACAGAAAAATAACAGAACTCATATTCAACACAGAGTTAAAAACAAGAAACAAAACTGTCTCTAAGTCGAAGACAAAAGTATCAGTAATAAGCAAAATCATATTTATTCAGTGTTTGTTCAGGGAGAGGTTCATGCTAGGATCCTGGCAGAGACACACAGATATATGATATACACATCAAAGTAATCTAATGACTGATGAATAGTTTTATACCAGCAATGAAACTGCTTTTAAAAGTGATCACTTTTAATTTGTATAGGATGATTCATGCTCAGCAAGAATTAAGTCTCCTCCCATGTTTTCTGCTGCCAGGACTCAAATACTTCAAGCCATTTCCACAAGAGCAAACATGTCAGATGAAAAAATGTTGTGCCTCTCCAACGAGGCCTTCCTCCACACAGTAAAACACCACAGTCTGGGGGCTTTAAGTGCTCAGTGCCAAACTTAGATGCCAGCAGCTAGAGACATTCGAGGTTGTAAATCACACCTGGTCTTCAACTCCGAAAAACAGCTACAGAGCTAGCAGAATAGACAGAACCATGCTGGCTTGGAAAGGTAAATATACAATGTCATCCTAGCCAAATTTGCTTCCAAATTTGTTTTAATTTGGAAGCAAACCGACTGAGATCTCCAGAGGAGGTCACCATTCTGGCTGTGCAGGTCACGTCCTCCACAGAGTGCCTCACCCTGGGTGCGTAGACGCTGAAATCCAATCCTTGCAGCTCGGGGACTGCATTCACCTGGAGGGGCACCATTTTCTAACTCGCCCAGGCGCTCCAAGGACAAGTAGTGGTTCTTTCCCAAGACCTCGTTTTCAAAAAGCAATAGACTGGGGCCATTTGTCAGTTTTAATCTTAATTAAAATGTCATCTGCAAGTGTCACATTCACTGTCTTCTCTATGGATACCCCTGGGATATTCGTCTAGGAGTATCTCAGTGAAGAGCAGTGGCTTTAAATACCTTTAGTTCAGGAAGTGAAACAGTCAGTGGGACTGGAGTATAGAGAACAAACAGGGAAATGGCTGCAAATGAGGCTGAAAATGTGGGTGAGGCCATGTCATGCAGGGCCCATGGGACCATTTTGAGAATTTAAAGGTTATTCTAAAAACAGTGGGATACCATTGAAGGGTCTTAAGCACACAATATGATTTGTGTTTCTAAAAAAAAAAAAAAAAAAATTCCACCTCCTATACAATAATAACCAGAAGGGAGCCCAGAAAAGTGGGAAGAGCCAGTTGAGGGTTGGTAGACTGGACAAGGTGGAGGCAGTGAAGGCAACAGAAGTAGACAGATGTAACATATGTCAGGAGATGGGACTGATGGGACTTTCTGAGTGACTGGATGCAGGAATGAAAGTGTGTGAGAGAAGAAATGATGTCCAGGATGAGGCCAGCCTGTGGTACTGAGAAGATGGGCAGATGACGATGCTGTTTCTAAAGAACACTGGAGGAGGAGCAAGTTTGGGGATTAACGTCATGAGTAGAGTTTTAGAGTTGAGACTTCTATAAGGCAGCAGATTAAAAGGTCTTCATAATAAAATATGATATTCCATACCTATGGTTTTCTAAAATAAAATCTGAGACATGCAGTCCTGATCAGAGCTTTAGAAGTACTTGGCTGCATGCTGAATATAAGATTGTAGTTCTTGGATGGGAATAGCAGCAGCTGTGGCCAGGCAGCCCAGTTTCAGGAAGGCTCTCGGTGCACCACAGCCTGCAGACACCCTGCCCACACCCTCCGTGCCGCCAAGGTGTCCAAGAGGAAGGTCAGCCCAGCTGAAGTGTCGGTGAAGGGAGACCCCCATGAAGAGATCTGCAAGGTGGTCCACTAAACCTGCTCCTACAAAGTGAAACAAAGCCCAAAAAGGCAGCAGGAGAGGATAAATCTTCAGACAAAAAAAAAAAAAAAGCAAACAAAAGGGGAAAAAGGAAAAAACAGGCTGAAGTGGCTGATCAAGAAACTAAAGATTGATCTGCAGAAAATGGAGACACTAAAAACAAGGAGAGTCCAGCCTTGGGTGAAGCCACAGAGAAAGACACCAAGTCTGACCGATATCACATGCTATGTCTTATCAGTGTCCCTGACTCCCTTCTTGTACAATCTAGAGGAATATTTTTACCCACTATTTTGTAAATGGAAGTTTTTTAGTAGTTCTAGAAATATTTTTAAGAAAGAGAGAATCCTACCTCATCACATCACATTTTTTAAGGGTAAATGCTTTTATTTGACAGGTGAAATCATTCACTGGTTGTGAAAATAGTGTGGGATATTGAATTATGGCAGGCTTTGACTGTCTTGGGTGTCAGCTTAACATTCTATAGATGGGGGATTCGTTTTCATATACTGTAACACAAAGTACAGTAAATGGCAATATGGAGTCACAGTCCTGCATTTAATGTCTCAAACATGTTTGATTACTTCTGTTCTCATGTTGGTTTTTAGTAGAACTGTTTGCTAAAAAATACTGCTCTTTGGTTATGGCTCTCCCTGTCAGACCGGCATGCAGTCTGTAGCATCTGTGGTCACGGTAGTCCTATTTTCCTAATAAATTTCTTATGCTATGAAAGACTGAAAATTTGAGTATGCAGGGTATATGTTATTAAATTCTGAATTGGTATGACATATATAACAGCCTATCAACATTTAAAGATACTAGTACTTGATATCCTCCTAAGGAAAATTAAGAGAACATTATCATCTCTATTTTATAGATGCAGCAAAGCCAGGTTAAAAATGAACCTGCTGCTGCTAGAAGTGGCAGGATGCAGGGCCTGGAATCTGATAGTCCTGTTTCTAGATGCTTTGGAGGAAATTTGGTCACCTGATGCTGTCAAGAAAGTTAGCCCAATCCTGATGCTAGAATATTGTCCCATCTGCTGCTAATGAAACTTTTTGTTCAGTGTTCTCCAGATCCACCAAAGGACAGAGCACAGGGACTGTCTAGAGCAGCTCTGTCCATCAGGACTTTCTGAGATGACATAAATGTTTTGTTCGCCTGACTAATAAGGTAGCCACTAGTACAGGTGGTCACTAACCACTTGAAATGTGGCTAATGTGACTGAAGAACCAATTTTTGCTTAATTCCATTTAAATTTTAGTAGCCGCATGTGGCTAGTGGCCACCCTGTTGGACAGCACAGTTTTGGAGCTTACAGAACAAGGTTCTGTGATGTTCTTGTGCCTGCTGGCCATTAAATGTTATACAGCAGAACTCAGTCTGTAAGTTACATTCATGGCCAAGCTAGATGGTAACGCTGTGGGAGAGGGAACCTGTAGCTCCCCTCTATTAGCCCGGTGGACTATGTCAACTCATGATGCATGAACAACTCAGCGGAGGTCAGTTCTCAAAAGCGGCAGCAGAGCTGCAGGGAGTCTCTGGACTCTGGAGGCAAATCTAGGTCCTCTGAATTGCACAACTTAATATTAGAAAGAAAATACACAACTCAGAGGCTGTCATAAAATTAAACTACCAGCCATGGGAAAGCACCAAGCAGAGTGTGTAGCCTTTGGCAGCGGTATGATGCGGTTTAACCTTGCGTACACCGACACACTCTATTTTCACCACCTGCCCCCCACTTTAATTAAGTACATGAGCCGTGATAAGGTTGTGTCTGGGAATGAACATACAAACAGAGTGTAGGAAATCATACCCATCCTCTCCCTGCCCCCGAAAACAAACATTATAAATACTTCAGCTAAGAATTTGGTTTGGAAGAAGGCAGTCCTTGTCACAATAATTCTTACAAAACAAAATAAGCAATTGAAATAAGGCAACTTCCTTGTTTCTGAAGAGCATCACTTGAAGCCCATTTATGTTGGTTCTTTTTTCCCCCTAATTTTATTTACTGGTAAAATACACATAAAATTTACCATTTTGGGGAGAAAAGAGGGAAAGGGAAGATGTTTGTCAACAGGTACAAAGTTTCAGTTAGACAAGAGGAATAAGTCTGGTGCTCTATTGCACAGCAAGGTGATGACAGTTAATAATAATATACTGTATGCTTAAAAATGGCTAAAAAAGATGATTTCAAATGTTCTCACCACAGAAAAGATAAATATTTCAAATGATGGCTATGGTAATTAGCTTGATATGACCATTACACAATATGCATATCCAAATATCATGTTGTACCCCATAAACATATAAATGTCAATTAAAAATAACTTTAATAAAAGAAAAAAATACCATTTTAATCATTTCTAAGTGTACAGTTCAGTAGTATTATGTACTAAGTATATACTAGTATATAATACTAAATATTATTTCAAATTTACTTAAGTTTTTGTCCTCAAAGGTAAAACAATATACTAATATGTAAAACAGCATTTAAACATGCACAAGATTAACATCAAATTCAGAACAATGCTCATAAGGGAAGCAAGGAAAGAAGGGGTTCAGGAAAGAAATAAAAGTGGGCTTAAGTTTTATCTATGTTTTATTTTTAAAGATATAATGAATTAAATATGGCAAAATGCTAAGACTTGAACTGAGATTTAAGTACATAGGCATTTGTCATGTCATTTTCTATACGTTAATGTATTCTTTTAACTTTTTTTTTTTTGAGGTGGAGTTTCACTCTTGTTGCCCAGGCTGGAGTGCAGTGGTGTGATCTCAGCTCACTGCAACCTCCACGTCCTGGGTTCAAATGATTCTCCTGCCTCAGCCTCCTGACTAGCTGGGATTACAGGCATCTGCCACCATGCCTGGCTAATTTTCTGTATTTTTAGTAGAGAAGGGGTTTCACCATGTTGGCCAGGCTAATCTTGAACTCCTGACCTCAAGTGATCCACCCACCTCAGCCTCCCAAAGTGCTGGGATTACAGGCTTGAGCCACCGTGCCCAGCCCTTCCTTTAACTTTTTATTGTGACCTAATTTTAGACTTGCAGAGAAGTTGCACACATAGTACAGAGTATCCATATACCTCTCAGCTTACACCCCTAATGTTAACATCTTACACAACCATAGTACAATGATCAGACCAGGATATTAACTTGGATACAACATGATTAACTAAAACAAAGATGGTATTGGAATATTCCGTTTTTCCACTAGTGTCCTTTTCTATTCTATAATTCTATCTAGAACCACACATTGCATTTGGCGGTTACTTCTCCTTAGTCTCTTGCAGCCTGTGACAGTACTTCAGTCTTTCCTTGCCTTTCTTGACTTGACACTTGTCAGTTACTTTGTCAAATGTCCCACAATTGGAGTTTGTCAGATACTTTCTAATGATTAGGTTGAGATTATACACTGTTGACAAGAATACCAAGAAACTATGCTCTGCCGTCAATGCCTTCCATCACAGGTTCAGGATGCCTCTTTTTCGTATGCTTAAAATATTTCATAATTTCAATAGATAAAAAATAAATAAATAGCTGTATTACTCTGGGTTCTGTAGAGGTACAAAATCAATAGGAGGTGGACGGATGAAAGGAAGGAAGGGGAAAGAAGAAAGAAAAAGGAAGGAAGGAAGGAAGGGAGGGAGGGAGGGAGGGAAGGAGGGAGGGAGGGAGGGAGGGAGGGAGGGAGGGAAGGAGGGAGGGAGGGAAAGAGAAATAGAAATAGAAAGGAGGGAGATTTTAAGGAATTGGCTCATGCAATTATGTAGGCTGAGAAGTCCCAAGATCTGCCAACTGCAAGCTGGAGACTCAGAAAAACCCAATGGTATAATTCCAATCTGAGTCTGAAGGCTTGAGAAGCAGGAGGGCTGATAGTGTAAGTGCCAGTCTCATTCCAGGAGCAGAGAAGGACTGTGCAAAATCTCCTTTACTCAGTGTTTTGTTTCACTCAGGCCTCAGTGGATAGGATGATGTCCACCCACATTGGGGAGGGCAATCTGCTTTACTGGGTCTACTGATTCAAATACTAGTCCATACAGAAATACCCTCATGGACACCCCCAGAATAATGTTGAACAAATACTTAAGCACCACATGGCCGAGCCAGGATGACACATAAAATTATGCATCATAACAGCTTAACTTCTAAATTAGAAACTTCCTACTCCGTATATTTAGGTTCCAAATCCCATCAAGTCAAATGGATCTCAGGAAATGTTCCAATTCTTAATTATTATTGGCTTCAGGCCTAAAACATTATAAAGTCACTCCATACTACCATTTCTAAAACTTCGAGAATCTTTATTAAGTTGATCTTGCTTCAAGAGAAAAGGCAGTCTATACTACTTAGATAATGTAATAATTGTAATCCAAGAGAAGCTAGACCTGCAAGTCAAATTAAGGCCCTAAGAAATAAATTAACATGAGGTGTATTGTTAATGAGGACCCCCAAATCCCCTGATCTTATTTTGGAAGCGAAAGTGAAGTTATCATTTAGAATTGACTATATTCCTCAGCATACCATCCTAACAATGATGTCTGTCATTGCTATTTCTATGATGCTTTAGAAAGAAAAACCTAAATGATTATATATTTTTCTATGGCAAAAAAAGAGTGTGTTTCAGGCACTTTCATGACCTGAGTTGTATATACTAAAAGTTGTGTGTACACACACACAGATTGTAGAGAATATATCTGATATGGTTTTGCTGTGTCCCCACCCAAATCTCAAATTGTAGCTCCCATAATTCCCAAGTGTTGTGGGAGAGACCTGGTGGGAGGTATTTGAAACATGGTGGTGGGTCTTTCCTGTGCTGTTCTTGTGATAATGAATAAGTCTCACGAGATCTGATAGTTTTATAAAAGGGAGTTCCCCTGTACATGCTCTCTCTCGACTGCCGCCATGTAAGACATGACTTTGTTCCTCCTTTGCCTTCTGCCATGATTGTGAGGCCTCCCCAGCCACATGGAACTGTGAGTCCATTAAATCTCTTTTTCCTTATAAATAACTCAGTCTTGGGTATAACTTTATTAGCAGTGTGAGAACAGACTAATACAATAGCTCTACAAATATACTGTAGAGAAATGGTATAAATAAGTAAAATTTCAAGTTTTCTCTGAGGGTGCCTCCCTTTGAAGCTCTTCTGTCCTCAGGATCACTCTAAACTTTGCTGGTTTAGGCTGGGAAATCATTTCTTCTTTAAATGTTTATATTCAGTTCAAAGAGCTCCATTTCCATGAGTAATGAGAAAACATAGTTTCCACCCCTACCACCTCCACTCTAGCTGCATGGAGAGGAAACTACTTATGAATTCTTTTCTAGGCCCCCAGAGTTCTGGAAGGCAGTCACTGAGTTTTCATGAAAAGCCAGAGCAAGGACTCCAGATCCCATTATGCCAAAGAGGAAGCTGAATACTTATTTTAAATTTCATTTTAGCCTGCCCCAAATGTGGACACCATTGTTAGGCCAGTCCCGTATACCATGTGCACCTTTTGCAAGTCTCTTAGAACAAGCTGTTCCCCTCAAAGGATTTTCTTCCAAGGAACCAGAACATGGGTTTATTTTGGCCTGGATCAGCTCCTCCAGGAATGTTCCAGGGAGGAGGTGGGTGGTCAGCCTCCTGAGACAAGAGTGTGTAGAGGTCAGGATATGGGCTCTGAGCCAGACTACCTATGTTTGAATCCAGGTTCTGGGTTTATGATCGGGGAATGTGAGAGAGTTATACAACCGTTCATGCCTTGGTTCCTCCTTCTATTGAATGGGGCAAATGATGATACTTAACTGATTGAGTTGCTGTGAGGATTAAAAAATGACATATGTAAAGTGCTTAGTACAAGACCTGGCATATAATAAGTGAAATAAGTGCTAGGGAAAATTAGCCAGGCATGGTGGTATATACCTATAGTCTTAGCTACCTGGGAGGCTGAGGAAGTTTGCTTGAGGCCAAGGAATTTGAGGCTGCAGTGAGCTATGACGGCATCACTGCACTCCAGCCTGGGCAACAGAGTAAGACCCCATCTCTAAAAATAAAAAAATGAAATAAAATAAATGCTAGGGGGCCGGGCATGGTGGGTGGCTCACGTCTGTAATACCAGTACTTTGGGAGGCCGAGGAGTGCAGATCACTTGAGGTCAGGAGTTTCAGACCAGCTTGACCAACATGGAGAAACCTCATCTCTACTAAAAATACAAAACGTTAGCCAGGTGTCGTGGCCCATGCCTGTAATCCCAGCTACTCAAGAGGCTGAGGCAGGATAATTGCTTGAATCCGGGAGACGGAGGTTGCAGTGAGCTAAGACCGTGCCACTACACTCCGGCCTGGGTGAAAAGCAAGACACCATCTCAAATAAATAAATTAATTAATTAATTAATATGAGGGAACATGTGGCTTCTGACTTAAACACCTTCCAGGATTAATCCAGGTCCACAATCACCCAGGGGAGTTGTGGGCAGTCTGTGGGCACCTGTCAGGCTGCATCTGTTGGGTAGTAGAAGCTGCTTCTTTCTAACTCTAAGTCTGCCTATTTCTTCTATCATGTCATCAGAATTCCTTAAACATCTTATTTAACAGAATATACAAATTTAAGTCAGTTCTACCGTGAAAAACCTGAGAGTGAGTCATGGCAAACTTTAACTGTAATCTTGTAAGATGGAAATGGAGATAGACAAATAGTGGGAAAAGATCTTAAGAAAATTGATGAATCCAATAGGTAGGTCAGATAAGCATTTCTTGGTTTTCTGCTTTCCATTTGTAAGCATGTCTGTGTGTGTGTGTGTGTCTGTGTGTGTGTGTGTGTGTGTGTGTGTGTGTGTGTGTTTATACCCATGGCCCTTATTTAGAGCTGTAAATCTCCTAAGTACAGGAACCACCTGCCACCTGACAAGAGAGAAGTAACCTCCATGCATTTGTCCTTCTACCCTCAAGAGGGATCCTCTTCAGCCCAGGATGGTATAGACATAGATTATTTTGGAAACAAAGGGATAGATTTTGTGGCTTTCTATCCCCTTTTTTCCTTTTCCCTTTCCACATTCCTGGCTCTAACTTGGTTCTTTCTATTGCCATGGTAACCAACAGTCTCAGAACACAGACTTCTGACAGCTGGACTTTTAGCCACAGAGACTCGGGATGTGGAGGATTTCTCATGTCTCCCCTTTTGCCTCAGGAGTTAGCAGCACTTCTTCCATGTGGGCAGCCACCAAGGCAGGGTGTGACTGTGTGTGTGTGTGTGTGTGTGTGTGTGTGAGAGAGAGAGAGAGAGAGAGAGAGAGAAAACGCGCACATGCGCATGTGCATTCTTCCAGCCCTACTTTGGGGCTTCACAGAAAAAGCTGGACTAAACAGTGCCATCAGATGGTGGGAGGATGGGCATCTAAATACCAAAACCTTTCTGGAAAGTAATTTGGTATCAACTACCACAAGACTTTAATATATTTGTGGGGTTTGGTCCATTAATCCTACATATAGAAAAATAAGAGACATACTCTTAGATTTATGGAAGATTTATGGAAAAGTGGGTTTACTAGAGATTTATTTAGTAAAGGCAGTAACTACCACCTAATTGTCATTAATAAGAAGTGGTTAAAAATTGCAGAGTAACCATATATATGTTTGTTGTAGGCTATGGGATAAAATAATTTCAGTTTCAACTGATGTCATATCCACACTTACATATATGTATATGTGGACATATTGTATAAATGTACAGATAAGTATATGTGTGTTTATATAAACAGAAAAGATAAGGAAGTCCATCAAAATGTTTTGATAGTTATCATTATCTTTAGAAGGTAGGACTATAGCATATTTACTTTCATCTTCATACTTTTCTATATTTTTCCAATTTTATGCAATGATCATCCTTTTCTTTTATGACACAAGATCTTACAACCATAGTAGGACAAATGTTGAGAAGTGGAGATGCTTAGTAGAGAGTATTATAACACAATGAAATAAGTTTTGAAAGGGAGAAGGCTGCCTCTTCTGCCCTTCACTGAGAGATTATAAAAATTGGATAATACTGGCCGGGCCCGGTGGTTCATGCCAGTAATCCCAGCACTTTGGGAGGCCGAGGCGGGTGGATCACAAGGTCAGATCGAGACAATCCTGGCTAACACAGTGAAACTCCTTCTCTACTAAAAATACAAAAAATTAGCCGGGCATGGCAGCACATGCCTGTAGTCCTAGCTACCTGGGAGGCTGAAGCAAGTGAGTCTCTTGAAACCGGGAAACGGAGGTTGCAGTGAGCTGACACCACACCACTGCACTCCAGCCTGGACAACAGAGCAAGGCTCTGTCTCAAAAAAAGAAAAAAAAAAGAAGATTGGATAATACTTCTATCTAAATGGGGTAGTACTGAATAGAAAAGGGAATAGGGCCGGGTGTGGTGGCTCATACCTACAATCTCAGCACTTTGGGAGGCCAAGGTGAGTGGATCACCTGAGGTCAGGAGTTTGAGACCAGCCTGGTCAACACAGTGAAACCCCATCTCTACTAAAAATACAAAAATTAGCCAGGTGTGGTGGCAGGTGCTTGTAGTCCCAGCTACTCGGGAGGCTGAGGTTGCAGTGAGCCAAGATCGCACCACTGCATTCCAGCCTGGGAGGCAGAGTGAGATTCCATCTTAGAAAAAAAAGAAAAAAGAAAAGGGAATGGATAAGGTTTTTGTTTAAGTACTATGATTCTCTTCTCCCCAGTCCCATCTATTTTTTTCTTTTTTCTTTTTTTTTTTTTTTTTAAGCTTCTCGAGTTGAGAGAGATTTGTGCCTTTGAACTCCATGGCATATTCATCCTCTAACAGCGACATAGAGGACTACAGCTCCAAATCCAATTCCAACCTGAGCCTCTCTGTGGGCTATTTCCCCTGTGAGGACACCCCCTGTGAGGACACCCCCTGTGAGGACACAACCTCCTGTGAAGACGCAACTTCCAAGGATCCTTCCATCCACTTTCTCCCTCCCATCCAAGGGGCATGGGGGACTGAAAGGATAAGGAGATGCATGAAGAGACAAGACCAAATTCAGGATGAACCAGAGCAGTTTTGCAAACTAAGCATCTTCCTAGCCTGGGATGTGGACGTCAGCTCCAACAACACAGACTCAATAGCTAATAGGCTTCTAAATGGAGACAACCAGTGGATAGATGAGTTACCAAAAGAGAGAACAAAACTGTCTGTCAGCAAACTGAATAATCTTGTGCAAGAGTTTCAGACATTTCTAGAAAATCTGAAAGATGATGAAGATGATGATGCTGTATTTCCTGAAATGACTCAGAAAGATTTCCAGCTGTCCGGCGGCTCCCCTCCGGAAATGGTTCAGGTCAGTCATCAAGAACATGATGCTTGTCAAGACCTGCCCAAGTGCAAACCACCAGAAAATAAAGATGTTATGCAGTCTCCACAGACTCCTCTAAGGCTTAAGGAACATGAGCTGGCTGAGGAGAGCAGAGATGCCTCACAGGACAGCAAGGGATAGGCCTGGGTTGAACCACAGAATCTTACCACCACTGGGAGGAGACAGGTCCCAGGGAGTCTGACATGATACCAGTGGGAGACAGATAACAAGGAAGGGAGTCAGGGTGAAGCTGTAGGGAAAAGACTGAGGAACGCTTAGGGAAACAAGAGGGTAGCAAGCAAGGAGAAGGGCTAGCAACTATGTCTCCCTCCCCACTAAAAACATATATGTTTAGTATTAATGAGCATTGAAACTTTGCATTGACACTTGGGCTATTTTTGGTAAAAGGATGTGAGTTCCACAAATGAGTAAATGTTGACTTGGCTGCTGTCATGGTTACACCTACCTAACACATCCTTCATTTTCATGGCAGATGATAAGCCAGGCAACTGCCAGCCAAAGGACAAGTGCTCCAGAGATCTCCTCAATCCTGTCAGAGCAGCCGGAGAAGGATGACACTCCTTCCCACACACAGGCCCAGTGCTGCCTGAACTTTGGGTGGGCCTTCAGCTGGCTGAGTCAGCGTATCCTCTCCCCTCTGCTGAGGAGAGATCACCCTGTGAAGGCCACCAAGAGTCCCCATCGGCCAGCACCAAGGAAAGGACTCTTTCACAGAGGCAAGAGAATTCAACCTCAAGAAACTCTTGAATTAGGACATCCCATACAGACAGATTTTTAAACTTTTTGGAAAGTTTAAGATAATCCATAATGGGGATTCCATTAATAATCCCCACCAGTTTATTTTTTCCTCAATAAACAAAATAAACGCTCTTGTTACCCCATGTCTTCCTCTTCCAGCATACCATCTTGACTCACATTTCAAGCATATGTGGGCCAGGCGCTGTGGCTCACACCTGCAATCCCAGCGCTTTGGGAGGCTGAGGCAGGTGGATCACCTGAGGTCAGGAGTTTGAGACCAGCCAGGCCAAGACGGCAAAACCCCATCTCTACTAAAAATACAAAAATTAGCTTGGCGTGGTGGTGGACGCCTATAATCCCAGCTACTCAGGAGGCTGAGGCAGGAGAATCACTTTAACCTGGGGGCAGAGGTTGCACTGAGCCAAGATCACGCCACTTCACTCCAGCCTAGGCAAAAGAGCGAAACTCTGTCTCAAAATAAATAAATAAATAAAATAAAAAATTAAAATTAAAGAAAATTTTTAAAAAAGAAAAGAAAGTATATCTGTTGTCTAGGAGACAAATTTATTCTCAGGAAATTTTAAGTAGTATTATGCTTCCTAAACTGAAGTATTGTTTTTCTCTCCTCTCACCCATTCTTACTCTATTTTACCCTAGTTTATCTATTTTATGTGTTTTAACCTATTTTATCACTAACCCAAATCCCAATTTTCAGTAGGCAGCAGCGTGACCCATCAGATTTCCACAGTGGCAGGATGATTTGGGTTGAACTTGCAGGGCTTGAGCGAGTGGCAGTGGGTAGTAAGTCACTGAGGAAATTAATTTTCATTTCAGGAGCTCGGACAGCAGTTCTGATACTCCCCAGAGACCTGACGGGTTCTAGCATGTGTTGCCTTGACTGTAGTAGTGGCCCACTTAGGAGCAATGTGAGGACTGTGAACACTACTTCACCACTCTAAGTCTAGCTGTCCTCATTCAAAAGATGGGGAAGATAATAATACATACTTCACAGGGTTAGTGTGAGAGTTTATGAGGTAACACAAGCACTTGATAAATATTATTACTGTTGTTGCAAGTAGACATTCTACTGAGGAACTCTCCAGACAACTTGTTCAAGGGATATCTAAGAATGAGAGTTAATTAAGAGTCAATTCTCGTTGCAACATTTCCCACACAGAGCAGTATTTACCAAAAGTTCAGGGTTTTCAGCAAATCTTAACCAAGTCCTCTCCCAACCCATTCCATTCTGCCCTCTGAAACTCCTTTGCAATTGTCATTGAACGTTCCACTAAATGTCAACTTCTTTGAGGAAAGCTGCCCTCAGCCTTCTTGTCCTGACTCTTACCTCCCCAGCATCTCTACCATCCTCTTCATTCAACCACAGGTTCACTCAACATCCTCCTTCTTCTACTGGCACTACCATCCTGTGTGACCTTCAGAGTTTATGTGGCAAAGCATATGACTCCTCAGTTTCAAATTCCTTCCTTTCCTCAATTTCAATTCCCTATCCCTCTCCTTCCTCTCTTCTTCCTTCCTTCTACAAATATTTAGCAAATAGGAGTGCCAGATACTTTTCTAGCTTGCAAAAAAAAAAAAAAAAAAAAAAAACCCTCACTCTTTAGGCTCAAGCAACTTATTTAAGACATAAAGTCAGGCAAACATATGATTATAAAGGGTGTGAGTGATAATACTCTGTAGTGAGTAAAAACTGAGTTCTAATGAAAAAAATAACCCATTCAGCATGGGGAGGTTGGTTGTAAAAGGTTTCCTATATGAGATTCTTTGAGTTATAAATGAGATTATTTAAGGTGGAGGACTTTAACTGACTTTAATTAGTGTGGAATGGAGGTATGAGATCTTGACTGGTTAATAATGCATGTGAAAGACGGTGTGGTGAATATGGCCCAGGAAAGGCAGTACAGTAGGAAGGAGGAGATTAAAAAAAAAAAATAGGGGCCTTTTAGGAATATACACTCAAGGTCACACCCTGAGACCTCTCACTTCTTCTGCCTCCCTGAGAACACCTGCCTAACCCACAACTCACTTGAACACACTCCTCCACCTTTGCCTGCTCTTTGACTTCACCAAGATTTGGAGTCCTATCACCACACCCGTTCCCCAACTTCCATCCACTTCTGTCTAGATCCAACCCATACGCCTCCTTCCCAAACTTGGCATGTCTACCACATCTAGTAACATCTGCCACACCTTGCCCTTCTCTTCTCCCAAATCTTAAAATCTATACTTACCAAGTTCCCCAAGGGGACCCTCTTGCTCCTCACTGCAGCCAACACACAAAACCATAGCGATTTCCCTCTGCATTCCCTGACTGCCTGGGAAACTCATCCTTAAAGATCCTGCTCTAGAGTTACTGTGGGACAATATTGATCCCTCAGGAAAAGGATCATGACCCTCCTTTAGCTGCCCCCTAGTCCCTACACTGCCACTTTCTTGCCACGACCTGTACTTTTCAGTCCTCTTTATAGATCTATTTTACCTGTAGACTGTGAGCTCTCAAGGGCAAGTACCAGGTCTTAGTTCCTTTTTATTGCAAATCCTAACACAGTGTGCCAGGTGCAGTGGCTCACGCCTATAATCCCAGCACTTTGAGAGGCCAAGGTGGGTAGATCACTTGAGGTCAGGAGTTTGAAACCAGTCTGGGCAATATGGTGAAATGTTGTTTCTACTAAAAATGCAAAAATTAGCCATGTGTGGTGGCAGGTGCCTGTAATCCCAGACACCTGGGAGGCTGAGGCAGGAGGATCATTTGTACCCAGGAGGCAGAGGCTACAGTGAGCTGAGATAGCACCATTGCACTCCAGCCTGGGCGACGGAACGAGACTCTGTCTCAAAAAGAAACAACAACAGAAAAGCAAAATCCTAACACGGTGTTTAGTACTGAGTAACCTAGCTCTCTGACTTTATGTAATTCTTTGTATGTTCTTAATACATCCTGTCTATATAATTTTTAAAAAGTTAAATACAACAGCTTAAAGAGTTGCTATTCTTTAAGTCAAAAGTGACTGGACAGGTAAGAAATAGGACTGAAAAGGGAGGCAGACAAGAAGAGAACATGGCCATCAAGTAGAAGTCAAGTGAGATGGCAACCTATCAATTGAGAAATCTATTAAGACTAAAGGAATTCAGAAACTAAATTGAAAATTTAATTCAACAAATATGCCTGGAGCCTTATTGTTGCTTTAGACTAGACACTGTGATAGGCCTGAAAGAAAGATGACATCTCTTACTCTCAAGAGACTTGCAACCAGTTTTATTATTTTAATTCTTACTCTAGTAATTAAGATCTAAGAAAAACTCCACCAAAATACTTTAGAAGACTGTCTACACAGAATAAGATGCACTGTTCTTTAGTAAGATTTCTGACAAACTTGTGTTTATTCATCAGTGTTTTATAAACCTGCTTGGCAGGTATGAACCTGTCCCTAAAATTTAAGCAATGTGCTTTGCAAGCCTTTACAATAAAGTAAGCCTTCCATACCCTTTGAGGTTGAGTGTCATGCTATATACTAGAAAGCAGAACAAAGTATTTTAAAATAGGAAATATCTCAGTATCTCTTCATTATAGTTTCAAATATGTTATCAGCCAGGCACAGTGGTTCATGCCTGTAATCTCAGCACTTTGGGAGGCCAAGGCTCAAGGATCACTTGAGCCCTGGAGATTGAGACTAGCAAATTCACGGCTCCAGAGGATGCATGGGTACAAGTCTAACTGGCCACAAGAACAGTGTCTAAATTCCTCTTATGAAACAAAAGAAAAATAAAGCAAATTATAAACGATTTCCTAGAGAGTGCTAAAGTCCTTACTCCAATAATAAAGAACAATTTTGTTGACTTAAAAGGAACAGTTAATTGCTTCAAAAATATATCTCCTCATTATAAATTGCGAGTGGGAGAACTTATACAGCATACAGGACAATCTCCAATTTCAAGATGGATGGGTGGGTTTTATATTGCAATGCCTGGAGTCAATCTTTTCCTGCCACCTACTAATACCTCAGACAAATAGAACAACGCTGTGCTTTCAGAAGTGAAATAAGATCTTACTCAGATAACACTCACTGAGTGAGCCAGTCATGAGCAGAATGAGTAAAAAGCCTCAGGATAAATTCCCCCAAAGGATTATTAGCCTAGATCAAGAAGTACCAAGACAAAACAATTTCTGCTTTATCCCACCTTTCAAAGGAATTCCATGGTTTTAATGCCCATTTGATTTCAATATAATATGCTTTATAAAGAACTACTTCTAAGACATTTTCAAATGGTATGGTATACACCATAGCTTTTCAGATTGTGGCATTGAAAGAAAATTCATCTCATTACTACTCAATTCTCTCAGTCCAAAAGAAAATCAGAATGGCAATTTATTTAGTTTTCCCTCATCTGCATCAGTAAAGATTAATTTAAGTACAAATCTCTAAAAGAAAGAGCTCTTACCCTAGGGTAGAGGTTTCCTGCATACCCACTCAGAAAGGAAAAGAAAACCCTTCAAACATCTTCATAGTTAATGTGTGTTTGGATAGTTGTTTTCAAGTTTCACTTTCATCGATCCTTCTGTCATGCATCTTTGGGGCCAAGATTTTCCTCAAGCAGGGCATGGGGATGGAAAGGAGAATTTTTCTTCATTAAAATGACTTTAGAAATCAAGTTAGTACCATATTTCAACCAGCAATTTAATAATTGATTCATATAAGGATCAAAAATAGATGCTAAAACCATTGAGTGAATCACTGTCAGGGAAAAAACATGCACATGGTCTCTAAGATTACCCCACAGGTGCCTTCTTAGTCATCAAGAGGATTAGGCACCTTTACAATGGAGAGGTCTGGTCAACACCAACTTAGCCAAATGATTAAACTTAACCTAGCTAATATCATACACCTTCTGAAGAGAAGCAATGTACACTTGCTAGCAATGTTTAATTTGAATCTAATTATGAGGACACCAACAGTTAGATGAATCTAGACTATAGCACATTTTACCAGACAACTGTCTTTGACTTTTAAAACGTGTTAACATCATAAAACACAAAATAAGAAAACACAAAAAAGACAGGGAGACAAGAGAGCTCATAAAAGAGATGAAAGAAACATGACAACTAATTGCTCTTTGTAATTTTTTTTTTTTTTTTTTTTTTTTGAGACAGAGTCTTGTTCTGTTGCCCAGGCTGGAGTGTAGCGGCGCAATCTCAGCTCACCTCAAGCTCCACCTCCTGGGTTCATGCCATTCTCCTGCCTCAGCCTCCTGAGTAGCTGGGACTACAGGACCTGCCACCACACCTGGCTAATTTTTTGTATTTTTAGTAGAGACGGGGTTTCTCCATGTTGGTCAGGCTGGTCTCAAACTCCTGACCTCAGGTGATCCACCCACCTCGGCCTCCCAAAGTGCTGGGATTACAGGCGTGAGCCATTTTTGATGAAATCTTTGATCAAAACCAAAAGCAAAACAAAAACTATGGTAAAGGGCATTTCTTTTTCTGAATGTGGACTGTACATTAGATAATATGATTGAATATTTGCTGGGCATAATGAGAATATAATGTCTATGTAGGAGAATGTCCTCGGTTCTTAGGAAATTTAGACTGAAATATTTAAGGATGGAAGTGTCATGATGTCTGCAACTTACTTTCAATTTGTCCAGGAAAAAAGAGAGAGAGAAAATGAGAAAGTAAAGATGGGGAAAATATAAAGAAAAGCTCAGTAAGTAGGTAGCATAGATCTCTATTAAAGTATTACATCTGCTATATTTGTATGACAGTAATAGCTTATGAGGTATATATATATATATATATATATATATATATATATATATATATGTATGTGTGTGTGTATATATATATATATTTAAAACATTAAACATTTACTCTAAACAAAACTTAGATAATAATTTGATTTCTCAAGTGATATAAACTGGGCAAATTCTTTAATCCGGATTCATTCATTGATCCTGGCACCTGCCTTTGGGTTCACAGCTGGCTGAAAAGAATTTTCAGTCTCATAGATTGATAAATAGTCATCCTTCAAGTCCTAACTATAAAAAGCCAAACTGGTTCAGTTGAAAGCAGACTAGCATCTAGGTAATTTTCCAGAACATGTAAGATTTCAGGAGTTTATCTAGCTTTGCTGAGATTAAAAAGAATAATTTTTGCCAAATGGAGAGTAGGTCCTCTGTCCTTTGAAATGTTTGCAAGTTTCAAAGCCTGAATATCTCATGTTTACCTTCAAAACACAGTACATTTCTGTTTCTCACAAATCAAGAACAGCCTCACACTTATAATACTAATAATTTCTTCAAATTGTTTTGACGTTTTCTTTTATTTTGAGCAGTGACAGATTGTTCTACTTCTTCTAACCTAACAAGAACAGGCATAGTCACCATATAATGTATTGTGCATTCTGGGGGACTTCTGAGAGTGAGAGTGTGCTCTATATAGTCTTTTGTTGTTGTTGAGACAGAGTCTCACTCTGTTGCCTAGGCTGGGGTGCAGTGGCACAATCTCTGCTCACCGCAACCTCCACCTCCTGGGTTCAAGTAATTCTCATGCCTCAGTATCCCAAGTAGCTGGGACTACAGGCATACGCAACCACACAGGCTAATTTTTATATTTTTAGTAAAGACAGGGTTTCACCATGTTGGCCAAGCTGGTCTCAAAATCATGGCCTCAAGGAACTGGCTTTTTGAAAAGATTAACAAAATAGATAGACAGTTAGCCAGACTAATAAAGAAGAAAAGAGAGAACAATCAAATAGATACAATAAAAAATGATAAAGGGGATATCGCCACTGATCCCACAAAAATACAAACTACCATCAGAGAATACTATAAACACCTCTACGCAAATAAACTAGAAAATCTAGAAGAAATGGATGAATTCCTGGATGCTTACACCCTCCCAAGACTAAACCAGGAAGAAGTCAAATCCCTGAATAGACCAATAACAAGTTTTAAAATTGAGGCAGTAATTAATAGCCTACCAACCAAAAATGCCCAGGACCAGATGGATTCACAGCCAAATTCTACCAAAGGTACAAAGAGGAGCTGGCACCATCCCTTCTGAAACTATTCCAAACAATAGAAAATGAGGGACTCCTCCCTGATTCATTTTATGAGGCCAGCATAATCCTGATACCAAAACCTGGTGGAGACACACACACAAACACACACACACACACACACACACACACACACACACAAAATTCAGGCCAATATCCCTGATGCACATCAATGCAAAAATCCTCATAAAATACTGGCAAACCAAATCCAGCAGCAAATCAAAAGCTTATCCTCCATGATGCAGTTGGCTTCATCCCTGGGATGCAAGGCTGGTTTAACACATGCAAATCAATAAACATAATCCATCACTTAAACAGAACCAATGACAAAAGCCACATGATTATCTCAATAGATACAGAAAAGGCCTTCAATAAAATTCAACACCACTTCATACTAAAAAGTCTCAACAAAGTAGGTATTGATGGAACATATCTCAAAATAGTAAGAGCTATTTATGACAAATCCATAGCCAGTATCATACTGAATGGGCAAAAGATGGAAGCATTCTCTTTGAAAACTGGCACAAGACAAGGATGCCCTCTCTTACCACTCCTATTCAACACAATACTGGAAGTTCTGGCCAGAGCAATCAGGCAAGGGAAAGAAATAAAGGATATTCAAATAGGAAAAGAGGAAGTCAAAATGTCTCTGTGTGCAGATGACATTACTGCATATTTAGAAAACCCCATCGTCTCAGGCCAAAAACTCCTTAAGGTAGTAAACAATTTCAGCAAAGTCTCAGGATGCAAATCAATGTACAAAAACCACAAGCATTCCTGTACACCAAAAATAGACAAGTGGAAAACCAAATCATGAGTGAACTCTCATTCACAATTGCTAAAAAGAAAATAAAATACCTAGGAATACAACTTACAAGGGACATGAAGGACCTCTTCAAGGAGAACTACAAACCACTGCTCAAGGAAATAAGAGAGGGCACAAACAAATAGAAAAAAAAATCCATGCTCATAGATAGGAAGAATCAGTATCATGAAAATGGCCATGGGGCATAACTGAACAAAAGGCAGCAGAAACTTCTGCAGACTTAAACATACCTATCTGACAGCTTTGAAGAGAGTAGTGGTTCTCCCAGCATGGAGTTTGCAATCTGAGAACGGACAGACTGCCACCTCAAGTTGGTCCCTGGCCCCCGAGTAGCCTAACTGGGAGCCACCTCCCAGTAGGGGCTGACCGACACCTCATACGGCCGGGTGCCCCTCTGAGGTGAAGCTTCCAGAGGAACAATTAGGCAGCAACATTTGCCATTCTGCAATATTTGTGGTTCTGCAGCCTCTGCTGGTGATACCCAGGCAAACAGGGTCTGGAGTGGACCTCCAGCAAACTCCAACAGACCTGCAGCTGAGGGTCCTGACTGTTAGAAGGAAAACTAACAAATAGAAAGGACACCCACACCAAAACCCCATCTGTACGTCACCATCACCAAAGACCAAAGGTAGATAAAACCACAAAGATGGGGAGAAACCAGAGCATAAAAGCTGAAAATTCTAAAAATCAGAGTGCCTCTTCTCCTCCAAAGGAATGCAGCTCCTCACCAGCAACGGAACAAAGCTGGATGGAGAATGATTTTCATGAGTTGAGAGAAGAAGACTTCAGATGATCAGTAATAACAAACTTCTCCGAGCTAAAAGAGGATGTTTGAACCCATTGCAAACAAGCTAAAAACGTTGAAAAAAGATTAGATGGGGCGGTGGCGGTGGCTCAAGCCTGTAATCCCAGCACTTTGGGAGGCGAGGCGGGTGGATCACGAGGTCAGGAGGTCGAGACCATCTGGCTAACACTTGGGTGAAACCCGTCTCTACTAAAAAATACAAAAAACTAGCCCGAGGAGGCCCGAGGTGGCTGAGCCTGTAGTCCCAGCCTTCGGGAGGCTGAGGCAGGAAGAATGGGGCGTGAACCCGGGGAGGCCGGAGCTTGCAGTGAGCTGAGATCCGGCCACTGTACTCCAGCCTGGGAAGCAGGCCAGAGACTCAAGTCTCAAAAAAAAAAAAAAAAAAGATTAGATGAATGGTTAACTAGAATAAACAGCATGAAGACTTTAAATGGCGTGATGGGGTGAAAACCCTGCTTCAAGAACACCCCTACATGATGTGTTACACAAGCTACAGTGATCCAGATTAGATCAACTGGAAAAAAGGGTATCAGTGACTGAAGAAGATCAAATGAATGAAATGAAGCAAGAGAGAAAGAGAAGTTTAGAGAAAAAAAGAGTAGAAAAGAAATATTTGACCTCAAAAATATGGGAATTTATTGAAAGACCAAATCTACATCTCATTGGTGTACCTGAGAGTGATGGGGAGAATGGAACCAAGTTGGAAAACACTCTTCAGGATGTATCCAGGAGAACCTTCTGGCCTAGCAAGAGGCGGGGCCAACATTCAGAGTTGAAATGCAGAGAATGCCACAAGATACTCCTTGAGGAGAAAGAGCAACTCCAAGACACATGGTGTCAGATTCACCAAAGTTGAACTGAAGGAAAAATGTTAAAGGCAGCAAAGAGAGAAAGGTCGGGTTACCCACAAAGGAAGCCCATCAGACTAACAACAGATCTCATAGGTGAAATACGGCAGAGAGTGGGAGCCAATATTCAACACTCTTAAAGAAAAGAATTTTCAACCCAGAATTTCATATACCGCCAAACTAAGCTTCATAAGTGAAGGAGAAAGAAAATCCTTTACAGACAAGCAAATGTTGAGAGATTTTATCACCACCAGGCGTGTCTTAAAAGAGCTCCCGAAGGAAGCACTAAACATGGACAGGAACAACTGACACCAGCCACTGCAAAAACATGCCAAATTTTAAAGTCCATCGATGCTAGGAAGAAACTGCATCAACTAATGGGCAAAATAACCAGCTAACATCATAATGACAGGATCAAATTTACATGTAACAATATTAACCATAAATGTAAATGGGCTAAATGCTCCATTTAAAAGACACAGACTGGCAAATTGGATAAAGAGTCAAGACCCATCAGTGTGCTGTATTCAGCAGACCCATCTCATGTGCAGAGACACACATAGGCTCAAAATAAAGGGATGGAGGAAGATCTACCAAGCAAATGGAAAACAAAAAAAAGCAGGGATTGCAATCCTAGTCTCTGATAAAACAGACTTGAAACCAACAAGGATCAGAAGAGACAAAGAAGGCCATTACATAATGGTAAAGGGATCAATTCAACAAGAAGAGCTAACTATCCTAAATATATATGCAGCCAATAGAGGAGCACCCAGATTCATAAACCAAGTCCTGAGAGATCTACAAAGAGACTTAGACTTCCACACAATAATAGTGGGAGACTTTAACACCCCACTGTCAACATTAGACAGATCAACAAGACAGAAAGTGAACACGAATATCCAGGAATTGAACTCAGCTTTGTACCAAGTGGACCTAATAGACATCTACAAAACTCTCCACCCCAAATTAACAGTATATACATTCCTCTCAGCATCACATCACACTTATTCCAAAATTGACTGCATAGTTGGAAGTAAAGCACTCCTCAGCAAATGTAAACAGAAATTATAACAAACTGTCTCTCAAACCACAGTGCAATCAAACTAGAACTCAGGATTAAGACACTCACTCAAACCGCTCAACTACGTGGAAACTGAACAACCTGCTCCTGAATGACTATTGGGTACATAATGAAATGAAGGCAGAAATAAAGATGCTCTTTGAAACCAATGAGAACAAAGATACAACACACCAGAGTCTCTGGGACACATTTAAAGTGCTATGTAGACGGAAATTTATAGCACTAAATGCCAGAGAGCGGAAGATCTAATTGACTCTTATCACAATTAAAAAGAACTAGAGAAGCAGGCAAAACACATTCAAAAGCTAGCAGAGAAGAAATATTAAAAGCCAGAACAAGAACTGAAGGTGACAGAGACAAAAAAACCCTCAAAATCAATGAATCCAGGAGCTGGTTTTTAAAAAGATCAACAAAAATTATTTACCGCTATTAAGATTAATAAAAAGAAAGAAAACAGAAAGATGAAACAGATGCAATAAAAAATGATAAAAGGAGATATCACCACCGACCTCACAGAGATACAAACTACCATCAGAATACTATAAACACCTCTATGCAAATAAAACTGAAAATCTAGAGAAGAAATGGATAAATTCCTGGACACATACACCCTCTAAGATGCAAACTGTTAGAGAGAAGGTGAATCTCTGAATAAGATTAATAAGAGGCTCACAAGAGTGAGGCAGTAATTAATAGCCTACCAGCAAGTCAGGACAGACGTTCACAGTCAGGAATTTCTACCAGAGGGAGTACAATGAGGAGCAGGTACCATGCCCCTTCTGAAACTATTCCAATCAACAGAAAGAATCACTCCCTAACTCATTTTATAGAGGCCAGCATCATCCTGATACAAAGCCTGGCAGAACACAACAAAAAGAAATTTTAGACCAATAACGGTGAACGCCGATGCAATCCTCAATAAAATGCCCCAGCAAACCAAATCCAGCGGCACATCAGAAAGCATCCCGCGATGATCCAAGTGGGCTTCATCCCTGGGATGCAAGGCTGGTTCAAAGCCACACAAATCAATAAACATAATCCGGCATATAAGCAGAAGCAAGGAGCAGAAGCCACGCCCAGTTATCTCAATAGATGCAGAAAAAGCCTTTATTAAAATTCAGCAGCCGTCATGCTAAAAAGTTCAATAAATTCGGTGTTGATGGGACATATCTCAAACCAACAAGAGCTATTTGAAACCACAGCCAATATCATACTGAATGGGCAAAACTGGAAGCATTCCCTTTGAAAACTGGCACAGAACAGGGATGCCCTCTCTCACCACTCCTATTTCAGCATGGTGTTGGGAGTTCTGACCAGGACAATCAGGCAAGAGAAAGAAATAAAAGCATATTCAGTTAGGAAAACAGGAAGTCAAATTGTCCCTGTTTGCAGAAGACATGATTGTATTTAGAAAACCCCATCGTCTCAGCCCAAAATCTCATTAAGCTGATAAGCAACTAATAAAGTCTCAGGATACAAAATCAATATTGCAAAAATCACAAGCATTCTTATACACCAGTAACAGACAAACAGAGAGCCAAATCATGAATGAACTCCCATTCGTAGCTTCGAGAGAATCTACAAGATTAGCTTACAAAGGGATGTAAGAGACCTGCGTCAAGAGAACTACAAACCACTGTAAGTGAAATAAAAGAGGACACAAACAAATGGAAGAACATACCATGCTCATGGATAGGAAGAATCAATATTCAGCGAAAATGGCCACACTGCCTAAGGTAATTTATAGATTCAATGCCATCCCCATTAAACTACAGATGACTTTTGTCACAGGTGGAAAAAGCACCTTTAAAGTTCATGTGGAACCAAAAAGACCCTGCATTACTCAGGCAATCCCCTGGCCAAAGAACAAAGCTGGAGGGCATCATCTGACTTTAAACTATACTACAAGGCTACAGTAACCAAAGGAAACGTAGTACTGAGTACCAAAGAACAGAGATATAGACCAATGGAACAGAACAAAGGAGCCCTCCAGAAGCCAATACCACACATCTACAGCCATCTGATCTTTGGGCAAAAACACAAACAAAATCAAGGAAATGGGGAAAAGGATTCCCTGTTTAATAAGCATTTGGGAAAATTAGTAGCCATAAGTAGAAAGGTGAAACTGGATCCCTTCGCGCCACTATCTGAAAATTAATTCAAGATGGATTAGAGACTTAAATGTTTGACCTAAAACCATAAAGCCTAGAAACCTAGGCAATACCATTCAGGACTGGGCATGGGCAGGAACTTCATGTCCTAAAACACCAACAGCGGCAACAAAAGCCAAAAATTGACAACTGGGATCTAATTAAACTAAAGGCTTCTGCACAGCAAAAGAAACTACCATCAGAGTGAACAGGCAACCTACAGAATGGGAGAACATTTTTTTGAATATTCTCATCTGACAAAAGGAGCTAATATCCAGAACCTACAAGAACTCAAACAAATTTACAAGAAAAAACAAACAACCCCATCAAAAAAGTGGGCCAAAAGATAGACAGACACTTCTCAAAGAAGACATTCATATAGCCAACAGACATGAAAAAATGCTCATCATCACTGTCCATCAGAGAAATGCAAATCAAAACAACAATGAGATACCATCTCATACCAGTTAGAATGGCGATCATCAAAAGTCGGAAACAACAGGTGCTGGAGAGGATCTGGAGAAATAGGAACACTTTTACACACTGTTGGTGGGATTGTAAACTAGTTCAACCATTTTGCTTGGAAAACAGTATGGCGATTCTAAAGGATCTAGAACTAGAAGTACCATATGACCCAGCCATCCCATTACCAATTTATATACCCAAAGGATTATAAATCATGCTGCTATAAAGACACAGCAGCACTGCATTATGTTTATTGTGGCACTATTCACAATAGCAAAGACTGGAATCAGCTAAATGTCCATCAGTGACAGGTGGGATTAAGAAAATGTGGCATATGTAACCGCGGAATGCTATGCAGCCATTAAAAAGGATGAGTTTGTGTGTCCTTGCAGGGACATGGATGCAGCTAAAGAAACCATCGTATCAACGGCTCTCGCGAGAACAGAAAACCAAACGCATATTCTCCCTCATAGGTGGGAACTGAACGTGAATCGCGAGACACTGGGAAGGGAACATCACACCGGGGCCTGTCATTGGGGTTGGGGAGGACGATGGGAAGATATACCTAATGTAAATGATGGGTTAATCGTTTGGCTACCAGCTTATAGCACATGTATACATATGTAACAAACCTGCACGTTATTACTTTTATGTACTTCGAACTTAAAGTATATAATAAAAAAAAAGAATATGTGGCACATATATGCCATGGAACACTAGCCATAAAAAAGAATGAGTTTAGGTACTTTGCAGGGACATGGATGAGGCTTGAAACCATCAGCCTCAGCAAACTATCACAGAAACAGGAAACCAAACATTGCATGTTCTCACTCATAATTTGGAGTTGAAGGTGAGCTACATAATTTCTAGGGACATGAACATCACACGGGGCCTTCATGGAGTTGGGGGGTGAACAGGGAGGGAAAGCATTAAAACAAATACCTAATACATGTGGGGTTTAAAACCTAGATGATGGGTTGATAGGTGCAGCAAACCAATATGGCACATTTATTCCTATGTAACAAACCTGCATGTTCTGCACATGTATCCAAGAACCTAAAGTAAAATAATAAAAAAAGAAGAGTTAGATCTAAAATGAGTACAAAATGCCCAGAATAGTCCAGAAAGACAGCTAATGACCTTTTTCTCGAAAATATCTTAATATCACAGTACCAAATAGCCTAACTATGTCAAGCTAAGTATATAACTACTACTAAACAGTAAAGGAATTAGGTAAAAAACAAACAACGAACAAGAAAAGCTGATGGAACAGTAAGAATTTGTGTTCTGAACCTGAAATGAGAACACAAAAGATGATTAACTGTTGTATTGTACTTAGGATTCCACCACTGGTAAGGGATTACCTCAGCTCAAGGTAATAGTCACAAGAAACTCTCAGGGCTATTTCCATCTGAAAGCTGCTATAATTTCTACAGAGATAGCACATGTTATCTTCTGCCTACGGACTAAATGGATCCTGCTACAGTGGCTGTAAATTGCACATCCCTAATTTAAGTCTCCTCTTGGCTGTAGCAGCTCTGGGCTGTGATTTGACCAGAAGACTAGAACAGCTACAGTACAGAAGGAATGCAGACCCACACCCAAGAGACCCAATCTTGTTTCTTTGTTACGATGCACAGAGCCTTGAGCTACTGCTAAATAATAGATTTAAGAACTATTGAAATGCCTTTCCCCACTTCTCTACTCCTGAAGCAATGGGAAACCATGGCTCACTGAAATGATGGAGTCAGAACCCAGGTTTCCCCAAAAGACCATAACATCAAACCACACATCCACTGAATAAGCGTAAAAATTGTCTTGGACCCTCGTCCCCCTTCTTAAAAAACTGTTGAGGTTACATATCTAAAAGCCATCATAGATACTTAGGCCTTCTAATTAAATGTATAAATGCATGGAGACTTGAAAGAAAAAACACTACTTGTTCAGTTATAGAGCCAGCATGTATGTACACACACATCCACACGCCACTTATTTGATCGTTTGCTAAATGTGCAAACTCTTCCTCTGTCTACAGTTATATACTAGCATATCTGTCTCATAGAGGAAAAAAAATCAAAGTCATTGGCTGCCAATTTCCTAAGAGGTGAGGAGAAAGCAAAGCAACTGAGAATGAAAAGACTGCTATGGCTTTGACAAGATGAGCAAATAGCTTCTAACAGCCCACAAACTACAGACACACACACACACACACAGGCACACACACACACAAGGCATCTGCTTGAAGGGAGAGTTCTAAAAGCCCAACTAAATCTCTATCTGATGGTAAAAGTGAGCCTAGGTATTTGGTAGGAAAAGAAGAAAGCACTAAAGAAAAAAAACGGAAAGGAAAACATTTTGTGAGTTACATGATGAAAACAATATCATTTACATATTGTCCAAGTTATCAAGAACCAATTAAGCACAAAACAAACAACATGTGACACAATTCCAAATAAGACTGCCATCCCCAAACAGCATTTTTATAATTTTTAGTACAAATTGCGTAAAATAAGATTTAGTTCACAAAAGACAGTCAGGAGATAGAAAACCCCACTCCCCACATAACAATGAAAGTGATAAAGACTGCAAAAAGGGTATAGAGAAAATGGTGCAAAGGATAAATCCATAGTAGATGCTTTTCTTTGGGGATGACATTATCTCAGTGGCTACAAATTGACTACTTACAAACCACTGCACTACAGGGTGGAGTGATGATACAGGCAGGCTTGAGTGAACAGCTAACCCTACTGCCCCACAACCTTCCGTGGCCTAATGCAGAGAAGACAGAGATGAAGCTGGACAAGGGGCTCCCACCTCATTCTTGTACCTGGGTCCATTCAGCCTCAAAAATGGTATAACAAAACAGCATTCACCACTATCACGCATGAACTCAAGGACCACTGGCACAGAGGAGAGACTAGGGTATTGCTTGCACTCTTAGGCAAATGAAATTTCATATATTTGCCAGTTCCCAGAACACCTAAGACTGAAAGTGCAGCTGGGAGCAGTGGCTCACATTTGTAATCTCAGCACTGTGGGATGCCAAGGTGGGAGGATCACTTGAAGCCAGGAGTTCAACACCAGCTTTGGCAATAAAACAAGACTCTGTCTCCACAAAAAATTCAAAAACTAGCCGGGCATGGTGGCACATGCCTGTAGTCCCAGCTACTCAGGAGACTGAGGTGGGAGGATCACTTGAGCCCAGGAACTCAAGGCTGCAGTGAGCAAGGATCGCACCATTGCACTCCAGCCTGGGCAACAAACCGAGACCCTGTCTCTTTATAAAAAAAAAAAAAAAAAAAAAAGTACAATATATACAATTACAAATTTCCTTTGTGCAAAATGACCCTACTTTCCTATAAATCTCAGCTCCACTGGTCTCTTTTTGAACAAGTAAACCAGTGCCGAAAACCAAGAGTGTCTTCACTGACTCACCCTGGGGAGGGACATGCCAAGGACACACGGACAAATATTTCCTTTCATCCTTCCTCTGAGTTTCAGTCTAAAGTGAGGCAAGTAGAAAAATCTTTTTTGTTAGTATTCACTACACTGAAATTAAAAACCGAAATCTCGTATTTTTAAAAAGTGATCTGAAAACTCTCATAAAGTATCAGATACAAATGGGTAATCTTAGTAACAAGAATGAGAAATATAATGACTATCATTTTTAGTG